>NW_023001785.1:0-768 GCF_900245975.1 Drosophila guanche | reverse complement strand
TTGGATCCATTTGATAGCAGTATCAATCAACTTTTCAGATAATCAAAGTTTTTTACATCCAAATCTAAGATAGTTAAGTTATGTGAAAAACAAACCGCAACCTCTGAAAAAACCTTAAACTAAAAATTACTTCCTTAATAAGTTTCTAAAAAACAAGTTCTGCCATAGAAAATAAACCCGAGTTTTTAAAGCCAAAATGTCGTACAAAATACATCACAAAAATCAACATTTTTGCATTTTAAAGCTTTACCCAGATGGTAGGCCAAAACCACACAGAGTTTGGATGCATTTTATGACAGAATCATCAACTTTTCAGATAAGCAAAGTTTTTTGCAACCAGATCTAAGATACTTAAGTTATGTAAAAAAACAAACCGCAACCTCTGAAAAAACTGATTAAAAAAAAAAAATACCTCACATCAATCAACATTTTTGCATTTCAAAGCTTTACCCAGACGGTAGGCCAAAACCACACAAAGTTTGGATCCATTCTATAGCAGAATCTATCAACTTTTCAGATAATCAAAGTTTTTTACAACCAGATCTAAGATACTTAAGTTATGTGAAAAAACAAACCGCAACCTCTGAAAAAACCTTAAACTTAAAATTACTTTCTTAATAAGTTCTTAAAAAACAAATTCTGGAATAGAAAATAAACCCGACTTTTCCCGAGTTTTTAAAGTAAAAATATCGAAAAAAAAATCGCACATCAATCAACATTTTTGCATTTCAAAGCTTTTCCGAGACGGTAGGCCAAAACCACACAGAC
>NW_023001784.1:0-768 GCF_900245975.1 Drosophila guanche | reverse complement strand
TGGTTGTAAAAAACTTTGATTATCTGAAAAGTTGATTGATACTGCTATAAAATGGATCGAAATTCTGTGTGGTTTTGGCCTACCATCTGGGTAAATCTTTGAAATGCAAAAATGTTTATTTTTGTGAGGTATTTTGTACGAATTTTTGACTTTAAAAACTCGGGAAAAGTCGAGTTTAATTTCTGCGGCAGAACTTGTTTTTTAAGAACTTATTAAGGTAGAAATTTTTAGATTAATTTTTTTTCAGAGGTTGCGGTTTGTTTTTTCACATAACATAAGTATCTTAGATCTGGTTGCAAAAAACTTTGATTATCTGAAAAGTTGATTGATTCTGCTATAAAATGGATCCAAATTCTGTGTGGTTTTGGCCTACCGTCTGGGTAAAGCTTTGAAATGCAAAAATGTTGATTGTTGTGATTTTTTTTGTTTTCGAAATTTTTACTTTAAAAACTCGGGAAAAGTCGGGTTTATTTTCTATGGCAGAACTTGTTTTTTAAGAACTTATTACGGAAGTAATTTTTAGTTTAAGGGTTTTTCAGAGGTTGCGGTTTGTTTTTTCACATAATTTAAGTATCTTAGATCTGGTTGCAAAAAACTTTGATTATCTGAAAAGTTGATTGATTCTGCTATAAAATGGATCCAAATTCTGTGTGGGTTTGGCCTACCGTCTGGGTAAAGCTTTGAAATGCAAAAATGTTGATTTTTGTGAGGTATTTTTTACGAATTTTTGACTTTAAAAACTCGGGAAAAGTCGGGTTTATTTTCTAT
>NW_023001783.1:0-768 GCF_900245975.1 Drosophila guanche | reverse complement strand
TTTCTACTTCATGAACTTAAATTAGTTAAGCCGGTATTTTCACCGGGCCCTGACGGAGTTTCCGGCTGTGTACTCAAGTACTGTGCCGAGTCTCTCTGCGGACCTTTGCTTAAACTATTCACTCTATCTATCCATTCTTCTAGCTTTCCTCCCATCTGGAAGGAATCCTTTATAATTCCTCTCCATAAGAAAGGTAGCAAGTCTGACGCTAAAAACTATAGAGGTATATCTAAGTTATCCGCTATTCCTAAAATGTTCGAGAAACTTTTAACTCCGCACTTGCAGCATCTCTGCAAATCACTTATATCCCCAGCACAGAACGGATTTATACGGCGACGATCAAAAACCGCTAATCTTTTAGAGTTCACCTCCTCTGGTCTTAAAGGATTCCAAGGTAACTTGCAGACGGATGTTATTTACACTGACTTCAGTAAGGCATCAGTAAGGATTCGGTAAACCATTTCCTTCTTCCACAAAAGCTTGACCTTCTAGGGTTTCCGCCCAATATTTTGAGATGGATTTCTAGCTGCCTGTGTTCTAGGTCTCAAAGTGTGCTCTTCGAAAATGGTTGATGGTTTTTGTACACGGTACTCGAAGAGTGTATATGTATGCATAACGCACAAAACGTACACATGTACACATAACGGTTTGTTTTTTTTCACATAACTTAAGTATCTTAGATCTGGTTGTAAAGAAGTTTAATTGTCTGAAAGCTGATTGATGCAGCTAAAACGTAGATTGAAACAGCTTGTGATTTGGCCTTACCGT
>NW_023001782.1:0-769 GCF_900245975.1 Drosophila guanche | reverse complement strand
CACAACAATCCACATTTTTGCATTTCAAAGCTTTTCCGAGACGGTAGGCCAAAACCACACAGAGTTTGGATCCATTTTATAGCAGAATCAATCAACTTTTCAGATAATCAAAATTTTTTTGCAACCAGATCTAAGATACTTATGTTATGAAAAAAAAACAAACCGCAAGCTCTAAAAAAAACCTGAAACTAAAAATTACATCCTTAATAAGTTCTTAAAAAACAAGTTCTGCCATAGAAAATAAACCCGACTTTTCCCGAGTTTTTAAAGTCAAAATTTCGTACAAAATACCTCACAAAAATTAACATTTTTGCATTTTAAAGCTTTACCCAGACGGTAGGCCAAAACCACACAGAGTTTGGATCCATTTTATAGCAGAATCAATCAACTTTTCAGATAATCAAAGTTTTTTTAAAAAAAAATTACTTCCTTAATAAGTTCAAAAAAACAAGTTCTGCCATAGAAAAAAAACCCGAGTTTTTAAAGTCAAAATTTCGTACAAAATACCTCACAAAAATGAACATTTTTGCATTTTAAAGCTTTACCCAGACGGTAGGCCAAAACCACACGGAGGTTGGATCCATATTATAGCAGTATCAATCAACTTTTCAGATAATCAAAGTTTTTTACAACCAAAATTAAGATACTTAAGTTATGTAAAAAAACAAACCGCAACCTCTGAAAAAACCTTAAACTTAAAATTACTTTCTTAATAAGTTCTTAAAAAACAAGTTCTGCCAAAGAAAATAAACCCAACTTTTCCCGAGTT
>NW_023001781.1:0-769 GCF_900245975.1 Drosophila guanche | reverse complement strand
AATACCTCACAAAAATCAACATGTTTGCATTTCAAAGCTTTACCCAGACGGTAGGCTAAAACCACACAGAGTTTGGATCCACTTTATAGCAGTATCAGTCAACTTTTTAGATAATCAAAGTTCCTTACAACCAGATCTAAGATACTAAGGTTATGTGAAAATACAAACCGCTACCTCTGAAAAAACCTTAAAAAAAATATATCATACTTAATAAGTTCTTAAAAAAAAGTTCTGCCATTGAAATAATCCCAACTTTTTTCTTGTTTTTAAAATCAAAGATTCCAAAAAAATACCTCACAAAAATCTACATATTTACATTTTAAAGCTTTATATTACCCAGGCGGTAGGTCAAAACCACAAGCAGTTAACCTTCACTTTTTATCTGCACCAATCAGCTTTCCAGACAATCAAAGTTTTTTACAACCAGGTCTAAGATACTTAAGTTACGTGAAAAAACAAACCGCTACTTCTAAAAAACCTTAAGCAAACAAGTACAAGCTTTGAAAATTCTTAAAAGATATGTTCTGCCATAGAAAATTTCGTAAAAAATACCTCACAAAATTCATCAACAACATTTTTGCATTTCAAAGCTTTACCCAGACAGTATGACAAAACCACACACAGTTTGGATCCACTTTATAGCAGTATCAATCAACTTTTCAGATAATCAAAGTTTTTACAACCAAAATTAAGATACTTAAATTTTGTGAAAAAACAAACCGCAACCTCTGAGAAAACCCTAAACTAAAAATTTACTTTCTTAATTAAT
>NW_023001780.1:0-769 GCF_900245975.1 Drosophila guanche | reverse complement strand
TTTACCCAGACGGTAGGCCAAAACCACAGAGAGTTTGGATCCATTTAACAGAAGAATCAATTAACTTTTCTGATAATCAAAGTTTTTTGCAACCAGATTCTACATACTTAAGTTATGTGAAAAAACAAACCGCAACCTCTGAAAAAACCTTAAACTAAAAATTACAAAAATGATAGTTCTTAAAAATCAAGTTCTGGCATAGAAAATTAAACCGACTTCTCCCGAGTTTTTAAAGTAAAAATTTCGAAAAAAAATCTCACAACAATCCACATTTTTGCATTTTAAAGCTTTACCCAGACGGTAGGAAAAAACCACACAGAGTTTGGATCCATTTTATAGCAGTATCAATCAACTTTTCAGATAATCAAAGTTTTTTGCAACCAGATCTAAGATACTTAAGTTATGTGAAAAAACAAACCGCAACCTCTGAAAAAACAATAAACTTAAAATTACTTCCTTAATAAGTTCTTAAAAAAAGAGTTCTGCCATAGAAAATAAACCCGACTTTTCCCGAGTTTTTAAAGTCAAAAATTCGAAAAAAATACCTCACAAAAATCAACATTTTTGCATTTCAAAGCTTTACCCAGACGGTAGGCCAAAACCACACAGAGTTTGGATCCATTTTATAGCAGTATCAATCAACTTTTCAGATAATCAAAGTTTTTTGCAACCAGATCTAAGATACTTAAGTTATGTGAAAAAACAAACCGCAACCTCTGAAAAAACAATAAACTTAAAATTACTTCCTTAATAAGTTCTTAAAAAACAA
>NW_023001779.1:0-769 GCF_900245975.1 Drosophila guanche | reverse complement strand
TGTTTTTTAAGAACTAGTAATTTTGTAATTTTTAGTTAAAGGTTTTTTCAGAGGATGTGGTTTGTTTTTTCAGATAACTTAAGTATCTTAATTTTGGTTGTAAAAAACTTTGATTATCTAAAAAGTTGATTGATACTGCTATTAAATGGATCCAAACTGTTTGTGGTTTTGGCCTACCGTCTCGAAAAAGCTTTGAAATGCAAAAATGTTGATTGTTGTGAGAGTTTTTTTCTCGAAATTTTGACTTTAAAAACTCGGGAAAAGTCGGTTTTATTTTCTATGGCAGAACTTGTTTTTTAAGAACTAGTAATTTTGTAATTTTTAGTTTAAGGTTTTTTCAGAGGATGTGGTTTGTTTTTTCAGATAACTTAAGTATCTTAATTTTGGTTGTAAAAATCTTTGGTTATCTGAAAAGTTGATTGATACTGCTATAAAATGGATCCAAACTGTTTACGGTTTTGACCTACCGTCTTGGAAAAGCTTTGAAATGCAAAAACGTTGATTGGTGTGAGATTTTTTGTTTTCGAAATTTTTACTTTAAAAATTCGGGAAAAGTCGGTTTTATTTTCTATGGCAAGATGTTATTTTTAGTTTAAGGTTTTTTCAGAGGTTGCGGTTTGTTTTTTTCACATAACCAGTTATCTTAGATCTGGTTGTATGGAACTTTGTTTATCTGAAAAGTTTATTCATACTGCTATCAAGTGGATCCAAACTCTGTGTGGTTTTGGTTCCAAACACTGCCTTACCGTCTGGGAAATATACAGCTTTG
>NW_023001778.1:0-769 GCF_900245975.1 Drosophila guanche | reverse complement strand
CGGCAGAGGCAGAGGCCGAGTGAAGCAGAGTGTGAATGAGAGAATGTGAAAAGAACAACAAAAGCTGCAGGACAGTGTAGGTTTAGCCACTGCTAATTAATTTATTCTTTCTGGCTATAATAATGATCCAATCGGATCCCAATTTATTGATCTGATAGATATGGCCATTCCCTACAGAATGGCGGTTTTAGTTTTCTTCTATCTTTAAAATTATAGATTTGGGAGGTTTTCGCCCTTTTGCGGGGGCGGAATGGGGCGGGGCAAATTTTTAAAATACACTTGTAACAGTGTGAGCATACAGAAGTCTGGATGCAAAATTTGGTGGCTCTAACTTTTATAGTCTCTTAGATTCAGGTGCTCAACAAGACGGACGGACAGACGGACGGACAGACGGACAGACAGACAGGGCTCAATCGACTCGGCTATTGATGGTGATCAGGAATATATACACTTTATGGGGTCGGAAACGATTCCTTCTGTGTGTTACATACATTAACTTTGTGCACAAATACAATATACCCTATTTACTCTTCGAGTACCGGGTATAAAACAAATATAAGCTGCGTGGTGGGGGGGGTGGTTTAAAGTCGGCAGAGGCAGAGGGACGGCAGAGGCAGAGGGACGGCACAGGCAGAGGCCGAGTGAAGCAGAGTGTGAATGAGAGAATGTGAAAAGAACAACAAAAGCTGCAGGACAGAGGCAGAGGCCGAGTGAAGCAGAGTGTGAATGAGAGAATGTGAAAAGAACAACAAAAGCTGCAGGACAGTGT
>NW_023001777.1:0-769 GCF_900245975.1 Drosophila guanche | reverse complement strand
TAGGCCAAAACCACACAGAGTTTGGATCCATTTAATAGCAGTATCAATCAGCTTTTCAGATAATTAAAGTTTTTTACAACAAAAATTAAGATATTTAAGTTATGTGAAAAAACAAAACGCAACCTCTGAAAAAACCTTAAACTAAAAATGACATCCTTAATAAGTTCCTAAAAAACAAGTTCTGCCAAAGAAAATAAAACCGACTTTTCCCGAGTTTTTGAAGTAAGAATATCGAAAAAAAAATCTCACATCAATCAACATTTTTGCATTTCAAATCCTTACCCAGGCGGTAGGCCAACTCAACAAACAGTTTGGATCCATTTTATAGCAGTATCAATCAACTTTTCAGATAATCAAAGTTTTTTACAACCAAAATTAAGATACTTAAGTAATGAGAAAAAACAAACAGCAACCTCTGAAAAAACCTTAAACTAAAAATGACATCCTTAATAAGTTCCTAAAAAACAAGTTCTGCCATAGAAAATAAACCCGACTTTTCCCGAGTTTTTAAAGTCAAAATTTGGAAAAAAAAAAATCTCACAACAATCAACAATTTTGCATTACAAAGCTTTACCCAGACGGTAGGCCAAAACCACACAGAGTTTGGATCCATTTAATAGCAGTATCAATCAGCTTTTCAGATAATTAAAGTTTTTTACAACAAAAATTAAGATATTTAAGTTATGTGAAAAAACAAAACGCAACCTCTGAAAAAACCTTAAACTAAAAATGACATCCTTAATAAGTTCCTAAAAAACAAGTTCTGCCA
>NW_023001776.1:0-769 GCF_900245975.1 Drosophila guanche | reverse complement strand
GTTCTTAAAAAACAAGTTCTGGCATAGAAAATAAAACCGACTTCTCCCGAGTTTTTAAAGTAAAAATTTCGAAAAAAAATTCTCACAACAATCCACATTTTTGCATTTCAAAGCTTTTCCGAGACGGTAGGCCAAAAAAACACAGAGTTTGGATCCATTTTATATATCCATCAACTTTTCAGATAATCAATGTTTTTTGAAACCAGATCTAAGATACTTAAGTTATGTAAAAAAACAAACCGCAACCTCTGAAAAAACCCTAATCTTAAAATTACTTCCTTAATAAGTTCTTAAAAACAAGTTCTGCCATAGAAAATAAACCCGACTTTTGCCGAGTTTTTAAAGTCAAAATTTCGAAAACAAAAAATCTCACAACAAATAAAATGTTTGCATTTCAAAGCTTTATCCAGACGGTAGGCCAAAACCACACAGAGTTTGGATCCATTTTATAGCAGTATTAATCATGTTTTCAGATAATCTAAGTTTTTTACAACGAAAATTAAGCTACTTAATTTATGTGAGAAAACAAACCGCAACTTCTGAAAAAAGTAAAAATATCGAAAAAAAAATTCTCACAACCTCACCACAACCAAAATCTCATTTTATACCAGTAGCAATCAACTTTTCAGATAATCAAAGTTTTTTACAACCAAAATTAAGATACTTAAGTTATGTGAAAAAACAAACCGCAACCTCTGAAAAAACCTTAAACTTAAAATTACTTCCTTAATAAGTTCTTAAAAAACAAGTTCTGCCATAGAAAATAAAC
>NW_023001775.1:0-769 GCF_900245975.1 Drosophila guanche | reverse complement strand
GATCTTTGATTACTTTGATTTTTCATAGGTTGCGGTTTGTTTTTTCACATAACTTAAGTATCTTAATTTTGGTTGTAAAAAACTTTGATTATCTAAAAAGTTGATTGATACTGCTATTAAATGGATCCAAACTGTTTGTGGTTTTGGCCTACCGTCTCGGAAAAGCTTTGAAATGCAAAAATGTTGATTGTTGTGAGATATTTTTTTTTTTTCGATATTTTTACATTAAAAACTCGGGAAAAGTTGGGTTTATTTTCTTTGGCAGAACTTGTTTTTTAGGAACTTATTAAGGAAGTAATTTTTATTTTAAGGTTTTTTCAGATGTTGCGGTTGGTTTTTCACATAACTTAAGTATCTTAATTTTGGTTGTAAAAAACTTTGATTATCTGAAAAGTTGATTGATTCTGCTATAAAATGGATCCAAACTCTATGTGGGTTTGGCCTACCGTCTCGGTAAAGCTTTAAAATGCAAAAATGTTCATTTTTGTGAGGTATTTGGACAAAATTTTGACTTTAAAAACTCGGGTTTATTTTCTATGGCAGAACTTGTTTTTTAAGAACTTATTAAGAAAGTAATTTTAAGTTTAAGGTTTTTTCAGAGGTTGCGGTTTGTTGTTTTACATAACTTAAGTATCTTAATTTTGGTTGTAAAAAACTTTGATTATCTGAAAAGTTGATTGATACTGCTATAATATGGATCCAAACTCTGTGTGGTTTTGGCCTACCGTCTGGGTAAAGCTTTGAAATGCAAACATGTTGATTTTTGTGA
>NW_023001774.1:0-769 GCF_900245975.1 Drosophila guanche | reverse complement strand
GGTTAAAAGTCGGCAGAGGCAGAGGGACGGCAGAGGCAGAGGCCGAGTGAAGCAGAGTGTGAATGAGAGAATGTGAAAAGAACAACAAAAGCTGCAGGACAGTGTGGGTTTAGCCACTGCCAATTAATTCCTGCTTTCTGGCTATAATAATGATCCAATCGGATCCCAATTTGGTGATCTGATAGATATGGACATTCCCTACAGAATGGCGTTTTTAGTTTTCTTTTATCTTAAAATTGTAGATTTGGGAGGTTTTCGCCCTTTTGCGGTGGCGGAAGGGGGCGGGGCACATTTTTTAAATATACTTGTAACAGTGTGAGTATACAGAAGTCTGGATGCAAAATTTGGTGGCTCTAGCTTTTATAGTCTCTGAGATTCAGGTGCTCAACAAGACGGACGGACAGACGGACGGACAGACAGACAGGGCTCAATCGACTCGGCTATTGATGGTGATCAAGAATATATACACTTTATGAGGTCGTAAACGATTCCTTCTGTGTGTTACATACATTAACTTTTTGCACAAATACAATATACCCTATTTACTCTTCGAGTACCGGGTATTATAGGTCCAGACTTCTGTATACTCACACTGTTACAAGTGTATTTAAAAAATGTGCCCCGCCCCATTCCGACCCCGCAAAAGGGCGAAAACCTCCCAAATCTACAATTTTAAAGATAGAAGAAAACTAAAAACGCCATTCTGTAGGGAATGGCCATATCTATCAGATCAATAAATTGGGATCCGATTGGATCATTATTATAGCCA
>NW_023001773.1:0-769 GCF_900245975.1 Drosophila guanche | reverse complement strand
GCAGAGTGTGAATGAGAGAATGTGAAAAGAACAACAAAAGCTGCAGGACAGTGTGGGTTTAGCCACTGCTAATTAATTTCTTCTTTCTGGCTATAATAATGATCCAATCGGATCCCAATTTGGTGATCTGATAGATATGGCCATTCCCTACAGAATGGAGTTTTTAGTTTTCTTTTATCTTTAAAATTGTAGATTTGGGAGGTTTTCGCCCTTTTGCAGTGTCGGAAGGAGGGGAGGGGGGCAAATTTTTTAAATACACTTGTAACAGTGTAAGCATACAGAAGTCTGGATGCAAAATTTGGTGGCTCTAGCTTTTATAGTCTCTAAGATTCAGGTGCTCAACAAGACGGACGGACAGACGGACAGACAGACGGACAGACAGACAATGCTCAATCGACTCGGCTATTGATGCTACTCAAGAATAAATACACTTTATGGGGTCGGAAACGATTCCTTCTGTGTGTTACATACATTAACTTTGTGCACAAATACAATATACCCTATTTACTCTTCGAGTACCGGTTATAAAACAAATATAAGCTGAGGGCGTGGGTGGGGGGGGGGGGGGGGGGGGGGGGGGGGGGGGGTGGTTTAAAGTCGGCAGAGGCAAAAGCCGAGTGAAGCAGAGTGTGAATGAGAGAATGTGAAAAGAACAACAAAAGCTGCAGGACAGTGTGGGTTTTGCCACTGCTAATTAATTTCGTTGTCTGGCTATAATAATGATCCTATCGGATCCCAATTTATTGATCTGATAGATATGGCCATTCCC
>NW_023001772.1:0-769 GCF_900245975.1 Drosophila guanche | reverse complement strand
AGGTAAGTAAGTAATTTTAAGTTTAAGGTTTTTTCAGAGGTTGCGCTTTGTTTTTTCACATAACTTAAGTATCTTAATTTTGGTTGTAAAAAACTTTGATTATCTGAAAAGTTGATTGCTACTGCTATAAAATGGATCCAAACTCCGTGTGGTTTTGGCCTACCGTCTCGGAAAAGCTTTGAAATGCAAAAATGTGGATCGTTGTAAGATTTTTGTTTTTCGAAATTTTTACTTTAAAAACTCGGGAAAAGTCGGGTTTATTTTCTATTGCAGAACTTGTTTTTTAGGAACTAGCAATTTTGTAATTTTTAGATTGAGGTTTTTTCAGAGGTTGCGGTTTGTTTTTTCACATAACTTAAGTATCTAAGATCTGGTTGCAAAACACTTTGATTATCAGAAAAGTTGATTGATTCTGCCATAAAATGGATCCAAACTCTGTGTGGTTTTGGTCTACCGTCTGGGTAGAGCTTTGAAGGTATTTTGTATGAAATTTTGACTTTAAAAACTCGGGTTTTTTTCTATGGCAGAACTTGTTTTTTAAGAACTTATTAAGGAAGTAGTTTTAAGTTATAGGTTTTTTCAGAGGTTGCGGTTTGTTTTTTCACATAACCTTAGTATCTTAATTTTGGTTGTAAAAAACTTTGATTATCTGAAAAGTGGATTGATACTGCTATAAAATGGATCCAAACTGTTTGTGGTTTTGGCCTACCGTCTGGGTTAAGCTTTGAAATGCAAAAATGTTGATTGATGTGAGATTTTTTTTACTTTA
>NW_023001771.1:0-769 GCF_900245975.1 Drosophila guanche | reverse complement strand
TTTTGAAATTTTGACTTTAAAAACTCGGGAAAAGTTTGTTTTATAATCTATGACAGAACTTGTTTTTTAAGAACTAGTAACTTTGTAATTTTTAGTTTAAGGTTTTTTCAGAGGTTGTGGTTTGTTTTTTTACATAACTTAAGTATCTTAATTTTGGTTGTAAAAAACTTTGATTCTCTGAAAAGTTGATTGATACTGCTATAAAATGGATCCAAACTGTGTGGTATTGGCCTACCGTCTGGGTAAAGCTTTGAAATGCAAAAATGTTGATTGATGTGAGATTTTTTTTTCGATATTTTTACTTTAAAAACTCGGGAAAAGTCGGGTTTATTTTCTATGGCAGAACTTGTTTTTTATGAACTTATTAAGGATGTAAGTTTTAGTTTAAGGTTTTTTCAGAGGTTGCGGTTTGTTTTTTCACATAACTTAAGAATCTGAATTTTGGTTGTAAATAATTTTGATTATCTGAAAAGTTGATTGATACTGCTATAAAGTGGATCCAAACTCTGTGTCGTTTTGGCCTACCGTCTCGAAAAAGCTTTGAAATGCAAAAATGTGGATTGTTGGGAAATTTTTTTTTTTGAAATTTTGACTTTAAAAACTCGGGAAAAGTTTGTTTCATATTCTATGACAGAACTTGTTTTTTAAGAACTAGTAACTTTGTAATTTTTAGTTTAAGGTTTTTTCAGAGGTTGTGGTTTGTTTTTTTACATAACTTAAGTATCTTAATTTTGGTTGTAAAAAACTTTGATTATCTGAAAAGTTGATT
>NW_023001770.1:0-769 GCF_900245975.1 Drosophila guanche | reverse complement strand
AGTTTTTAAAGTCTAAATTCGTAAAAAATACCTCACAAAAATCAACATTTTTGCATATCAAAGCTTTTCCCAGACGGTAGACCAAAACCACAAAGAGTTTGGATCCATTTTATAGCAGTATCAATAAACTTTTCAGATAATCAAAGTTTTTTGCAACCAGATGTAAGATACTTAAGTTATGTGAAAACACAAACCGCAACCTCTGAAAAAACCTTAAAAACAAAAAATGTACAAACTTTGAAAATTCTTAAAAGAAAAGTTCTGCAATAGAAAATAAACCCTAATGTTCCCGAGTTTTTAAAGTCAATATTTCGACAATAAAAATCTCACAACAACCAACATTTTTGCATTTCAGAGCTTTACCTAGACGGTAGGCCAAAACCATACAGAGTTTGGATCCATTTTATAGCAGTATCAATAAACTTTTCAGATAATCAAAGTTTTTTGCAACCAGATCTAAGATACTTAAGTTATGTGAAACAACAAACCGAAACCTCTGAAAAAACCTTAAACAAAAAAAAATAAACTTTGAAAATTCTTAAAAAAAAAGTTCTGCCACAGAAAATAAAACCAACTGTTCCCGAATTTGTAAAGTCAAAATGTCGTGAAAAATACCGCACAAAAATCAACGTTTTTGCATTTAAAAGCTTTACCCAGACGGCAGGCGAAAACCACACACAGTTTGGATCAATTTTTTAGCAGTTTCAATAAACTTTTCAGATAATCAAAGTTTTTTGCAACCAGATCTAAGATACTTAAGTTATGTGAA
>NW_023001769.1:0-769 GCF_900245975.1 Drosophila guanche | reverse complement strand
TTATATACCCGGCACTCAGGACTACATCTAGATGTAGAAGACATCGCCAACCACTAGATATCGTTCACATTACAGAACACCTTGTAAAAAGCCTACTAAATAAAATACATCAAAAAAATTGGATCAGTTAATCGTATTTTTCAATTTATGAGATATTTAAAACAGCAGTAAAATTGGTACTTTTTCCCTGCACATTCTGGGCAATAATGACCGCTGGGTTTCATAGCAGATTTTTCGAAAGTGGCGCCATCTATGAAAATTTCTGGCACGCAACTTTGATGGTCACTCCTTTTCTAATACAGAGCGTTAAAAACCGAGCCTTGGTTTTAACTTTTAAAAATTAGCTTTTGGCCACTGTTACCCTCGAAATAAAAAGCCAAGTGCTGCTGGTTCGACCGAGTCGGAATTCAAATCAATTTAATCTCTTCTTCTTTTCAATTTCGATATTCACCTATTAAATGCATGTTCTTCCTCTTTTCCTATCGTATTCTCATATTACATATTCTATAGCAACAAACTTCTGTGAGTATGTCGTAAATGCAACAATTCAATATCTTAATGGTACAAATGCATTTTACTTATACAAAATACTAATGCTCCCGGCCATAAGCCCTTTGCGCTAATTTGGCGTAAACAGCCACCAAAACTGGTCATTGGGACAATAGTGCATCTGCACCTCAGCTGTGTTTTGTCAAATTTTAAATTTTTTCTTCATCTGTCATCTACATCTACAACACTTCTCACACCAACACGCTCGCCGCCCTTCCCT
>NW_023001768.1:0-769 GCF_900245975.1 Drosophila guanche | reverse complement strand
AAAAACTCGGGAAAAGTCGGGTTTATTTTCTATGGCAGAACTTGTTTTTTTAGAAACTTATTAAGGATGTAATTTTAAGTTTAAGGTTTTTTCAGAGGTTGCGCTTTGTTTTTTCACATAACTTAAGTATCTTAATTTTGGTTGTAAAAAACTTTGATTATCTGAAAAGTTGACTGCTACTGCTATGAAATGGATCCAAACTGTTTGTGCTTTTTTCCTACCATCTTGGAAAAGCTTTGAAATGCAAAAATGTTTATTGTTGTGAGATTTTTCGTTTTCGAAATTTTTACTTTAAAAACTCGGGTTTATTTTCTATGGCAGAACTTGTTTTTTAAGAACTTATTAAGGAAGTAACTTTTAGTTTAAGGTTTTTTCAGAGGTTGCGGTTTGTTTTTTCACATTTCTTCAGTATCTTAATTTTGGTTGTAAAAAACTTTGATTATCTGAAAAGTTGATTGGTACTGCTATAAAATGGATCCAAACTCCGTGTGGTTTTGGCCTACCGTCTGGATTAAGCTTTAAAATGCAAAAATTTTGATTGTTGTGAGATTTATTTTTTTACAAATTTTGACTTTAAAAACTCGGGAAAAGTCGGGTTTATTTTCTATGGCAGAACTTGTTTTTTTAGAAACTTATTAAGGATGTATTTTTAAGTTTAAGGTTTTTTCAGAGGTTGCGCTTTGTTTTTTCACATAACTTAAGTATCTTAGATCTGGTTGCAAAAAACTTTGATTATCTGAAAAGTTGATTGATTCTGCTATAAAATGGA
>NW_023001767.1:0-769 GCF_900245975.1 Drosophila guanche | reverse complement strand
GGTTGCGGTTTGTTTTTTCACATAACTTAAGTATCTTAGATGTGGTTGTAAAAAACTTTGATTATCTGAAAAGTTGATTGATTCTGTCATAAAATGGATCCAAACTCTGTGTGGTTTTGGCCTACCGTCTAAGTAAAGCTATGAAAAGCAAAAATGTTGATTTTTGTGATGTATTTTGTACGAAATTTTGACTTTGAAAGCTCGGTTTTATTTTCTATGGCCGAACTTGTTTTTTAAGAACTTATTAAGGAAGTAATTTTAAGTTTAAGGTTTTTTCAGAGGTTGCGGTTTGTTTTTTCACATAACTTAAGTATCTTAGATCTGGTTGCAAAAAGCTTTGATTATCTGAAAAGTTTATTGATACTGCTGTAAAATGGATCCAAACTCTGTGTGGTTTTGGCCTACAGTCTGGGTAAAGCTTTAAAATGCAAAAATGTTGATTGTTGTGAGATTTTTTGTTTTCGAAATTTTGACTTTAAAAACTTGGGAAAAGTCGGTTTTATTTTCTATGGCAGAACCTGTTTTTTTAGGAACTTATTAAGGATGTAATTTTTAGTTTAAGGTTTTTTTAGAGGTTGCGGTTTGTTTTTTTACATAACTTAAGTATCTTAGATCTGGTTGCAAAAAACTTTGATTATCTGAAAAGTTGATTGATTCTGTCATAAAATGGATCCAAACTCTTTGTGGTTTTGGCCTACCGTCTAAGTAAAGCTATGAAAAGCAAAAATGTTGATTTTTGTGATGTATTTTGTACGAAATTTTGACTTTG
>NW_023001766.1:0-769 GCF_900245975.1 Drosophila guanche | reverse complement strand
AACAAAATACCTCACAAAACTCAACATTTTTGCATTTCAAAGCTTTACCCAGACGGTAGGCCAAAACCACACAGAGTTTGGATCCATTTTATAGCAGAATCAATCAACTTTTCTGATAATCAAAGTTTTTTGCAACCAGATCTCAGATACTTAAGTTATGTGAAAAAAAAAACCGCAACCTCTGAAAAAACCTTAAACTAAAAATTACATCCTTAATAAGTTCCTAAAAAAACAGGTTCTGCCATAGAAAATAGAACCGACTTTTCCCAAGTTTTTAAAGTCAAAATTTCGAAAAAAAAAAATCTCACAACAATCAACATTTTTGCATTTTAAAGCTTTACCCAGAGGGTAGGCAAAAACCACACAGAGTTTGGATCCATTTTACAGCAGTGTCAATAAACTTTTCAGATAATCAAGGGTTTTTACAACCAAAATTAAGATACTTAAGTTATGTGAAAAAACAAACCGCAGCCTCTGAAATAACCTTGAACTAAAAACTACATCCTTAATAAGTTCCTAAAAAAAAAAGTTCTGCCATAAAAAATAAACCCGACTTTTCCCGAGTTTTTTAAGTCAAAATTTGTAAAAAAAAAATCTCACTACAATCAACATTTTTGCATTTTAAAGCTTAACCCAGACGGTAGGCCAAAACCACACGGAGTTTGGGTCCATTTTATAGCAGTATCAATCAACTTTTCAGATAATCAAAGTGTTTTGCAACCAGATCTTAGATACTTAAGTTATGGGAAAAAACAAACCGCAACCTCTG
>NW_023001765.1:0-769 GCF_900245975.1 Drosophila guanche | reverse complement strand
GACTATCAGAAAATTTGATTGATTCTGCCATAAAATGGATCCAAACCATTTGTGGTTTTGGCCTACCATCTCGGAAAAGCTTTGAAATGCAAAAATGTTGATTGTTGTGAGATTTTTTGTTTTTGAAATTTTCACTTTAAAATCTCGGGTTTATTTTCTATGGCAGAACTTGTTTTTTAAGAACTTATTAAGGAAGTAATTTTAAGTTTAAGGTTTTTTCAGAGGTTGCGGTTTGTTTTTTCACATAACTTAAGTATCTTAATTTTGGTTGTAAAAACTTTGATTATCTGAAAAGTTGATTGATACTGCTATAAAATGGATCCAAACTCTGTGTGGTTTTGGCCTACCGTCTGGGTAAAGCTTTGAAATGCAAAAATGTTGATTTTTGTGAGGTATATTGTACGAAATTTTGACTTTAAAAACTCGGGTTTATTTTCTATGGCAGAACTTGTTTTTTAAGAAGTAGGTAAGTAAGTAATTTTAAGTTTAAGGTTTTTTCAGAGGTTGCGGTTTGTTTTTTTACATAACTTAAGTATCTTAGATCTGGTTGCAAAAAACTTTGATTATCTAAAAAGTTGATTGATTCTGTCATAAACTGGATCCAAACTCTGTGTGGTTTTGACCTACCGTCTAAGTAAAGCTTTGAAAAGCAAAAATGTTGATTTTTGTGATGTATTTTGTACGAAATTTTGACTTTGAAAACTCGGGTTTATTTTCTATGGCAGAACTTGTTTTTTAAGAACTTATTAAGGAAGTTATTTTAAATTTA
>NW_023001764.1:0-770 GCF_900245975.1 Drosophila guanche | reverse complement strand
TTTTGGCCTACCGTCTGGGTAAAGCTTTGAAAAGCAAAAATGTTGATTTTTGTGAGGTATTTTGTACTGCATTTTGTACTGTATTTTCTATGGCAGAACTTTTCTTTTAAGAATTTTCAAAGTTTGTACTTTTATGTTTAATTTTTTTTAGAATTAGCGTTTTGTTTTTTCACATAACGGATCCAACTGGATCCAAACTGTGTGTGGTTTTGGCCTACCGTCTCGGAAAAGCTTTGAAATGCAAAAATGTTGATTGTTGTGAATTTTTTTTTTCTAAATTTTGACTTTAAAAACTCGGGAAAAGTCGGGTTTATTTTCTATTGCAGAACTTGTTTTTTTAGAACTTATTAAAGATGTAATTTTTAGTTTAAGGGGTTTTCAGAGGTTGCGGTTTGTTTTTTCACATAACTTAAGTATCTTAGATCAGGTTGTAAAGAACTTTGATTATCTGAAAAGTTGATTGATACTGCTATAAAATCGATCCAAACTCTGTGTGGTTTTGGCCTATCGTCTCGGAAAAGCTTTCAAATGCAAAAATAATGATTCTTGTGAGACTTTTTTTTGAAATTTGTACTTTAAAAACTCGGGAAAAGTCGGGTTTATTTTCTATGGCAGAACTCTTCTTTTAGGAATTTTCAAAATTTGTGCTTTTTTGTTTAAGGTTTTTAAGAAGTAGCGGTTTGTTTTTTCACATAACTTAAGTATCTTAGATCTAGTTGTAAAGAACTTTGATAATCTGAAAAGTTGATTGATGCTGCTATGAAGTTGAT
>NW_023001763.1:0-770 GCF_900245975.1 Drosophila guanche | reverse complement strand
TTTAAAAACTCGGGAAAAGTCGGTTTTATTTTCTATGGCAGAACTTGTTTTTTAAGAACTATCAATTTTGTAATTTTTAGTTTAAGGTTTTTTCAGAAGTTGCGGTTTGTTTTTTCACATAACTTAAGTATCTTAGATCTGATTGCAAAAAACTTTGATTATCTGAAAAGTTGATTGATTCTGCTATAAAATGGATCCAAACTCAGTGTGGTTTTGGCCTACCGTCTGGGTAAAGCTTTGAAATGCAAAAATGTTTATTTTTGTGAGGTTTTTTTTACGAATTTTTGACTTTAAAAACTCGGGACAAGTCGGTTTTATTTTCTATGGCAGAACATGTTTTTTAAGAACTATCAATTTTGCAATTTTTAGTTTAAGGTTTTTTCAGAGGTTGCGGTTTGTTTTTTCAAATAACTTAAGTATCTTAATTTTGGTTGTAAAAAACTTTGATTATCTGAAAAGTTGATTGATAATGCTATAAAGTCGATGCAAACTCTGTGTGGTTTTGGCCTACCGTCTGGGTAAAGCTTTGAAATGCAAAAATGTGGATTGTTGTGAGAATTTTTTGTTTTCAAAATTTTTACTTTAAAAACTCGGGAAAAGTCGGTTTCATTTTCTATGGCAGAACTTGTTTTTAAGAACTTATTAAGGAAGTAACTTTTAGTTTAAATTTCTTTCAGAGGTTGCGGTTTGTTTTTTCACATAACTTAAGTATCTTAATTTTGGTTGTAAAAAACTTTGATTATCTGAAAAGTTGATTGATACTGCTATAA
>NW_023001762.1:0-770 GCF_900245975.1 Drosophila guanche | reverse complement strand
GAAAAGTTGATTGATACTGCTATAAAATGGATCCAAACTCTGAGTGGTTTTGGCCTAACGTCTCGAAAAGCTTTGATATGCAAAAATGTTGATTGTTGTAAATATTTTTTTTTCGAAATTTTGACTTTAAAAACTCGGGAAAAGTTGGATTTATTTTCTATGGCAGAACATGTTTTTTAAGATCTAGCAATTTTGTAATTTTTAGTTTAAGGTTTTTTCAGAGGTTGCGGTTCGTTTTTTCACATAACTTAAGTATCTTAATTTTGGATGTAAAAAACTTTGATTATCTGAAAAGTTGATTGATACTGCTATTAAATGGATTTAAACTGTTTGTGGTTTTGGCCTACGGTTTCGGAAAAGCTTTGAAATGAAAAAATGTTGATTGTTGTGAGATTTTTTTTTTTGCGAATTTTTGACTTTAAAAACTCGGGAAAAGTTGGTTTTATTTTCTATGGCAGAACTTGTTTTTTAAGAACTAGCAATTTTGTAATTTTTAGTTTAAGGTTTTTTTCAGAGGTTGCGGTTCGTTTTTTCACATAACTTAAGTATCTTAATTTTGGTTGTAAAAAATTTTTATTATCTGAAAAGTTGATTGATACTGCTATAAAGTAGATCCAAACTCTGTGTTGTTTTTGCCTACCGTCTCGGAAAAGCTTTGAAATGCAAAAATGTGGATTGTTGTGAGATTTTTTTTTTTCGAAATTTTGACTTTAAAAATTCGGGAAAAGTCGGGTTTATTTTCTATGGAAGAACTTTTCTTTTAAAAATTT
>NW_023001761.1:0-770 GCF_900245975.1 Drosophila guanche | reverse complement strand
ATCATATGCAAAGACAAATTTTAAATTTTTCATCATATGAAATATACCAAGCACGACACCACTCCCTATAGAGGTTTTTTGCCACGGCTTCCGCAAATCGGGTGTTTACAATCGAGAGTGCCTCTTAGCAGTCATTTGTTCTCGTATTTTAATACAAGAAACACACAAACACTTCAATATTATTCATATATAGTAACGACTATACACATATCCAACCATATAAAGTATCAGACATTGCCATCTAGGTATTTTCCCCATATCATATGCAAAGACAAATTTTAAATTTTTCATCATATGAAATATACCAAGCACGACACCACTCCCTATAGAGGTTTTTTGCCACGGCTTCCGCAAATCGGGTGTTTACAATCGAGAGTGCCTCTTAGCAGTCATTTGTTCTCGTATTTTAATACAAGAAACACACAAACACTTCAATATTATTCATATATAGTAACAACTATACACATATCCAACCATATAAAGTATCAGACATTGCCATCTAGGTATTTTCCCCATATCATATGCAAAGACAAATTTTAAATTTTTCATCATATGAAATATACCAAGCACGACACCACTCCCTATAGAGGTTTTTTGCCACGGCTTCCGCAAATCAGGTGTTTACAATCGAGAGTGCCTCTTAGAAGTCATTTGTTCTCGTATTTTAATACAAGAAACACACAAACACTTCAATATTATTCATATATAGTAACGACTATACACATATCCAACCATATAAAGTATCAGACATTGCCATCTAGGTATTTTCC
>NW_023001760.1:0-770 GCF_900245975.1 Drosophila guanche | reverse complement strand
AAGAACTATCAATTTTGTAATTTTTAGTTTAAGGGGTTTTCAGAGGTTGCGGTTTTTTCACATAACTTTAGTATCTTAGATCTGATTGCATAAAACTTTGATTATCTGAAAAGTTGATTGATTCTGCTATAAAATGGATCCAAACTCTGTGTGGTTTTGGCCTACCGTCTGGGTAAAGCTTTGAAATGCAAAAATGTTGACTGTTGTGAGATTTTTTGTTTTCGAAATTTTTGACTTTAAAAACTCGAAAAAAGTCGGGTTTATTTTCTATGGCAGAACTTGTTTTTTAAGAACTTATTAAGGAAGTAATTTTTAGTTTAAGATTTTTTCAGACTTTGCGGTTTGTTTTTTCACATAACTTAAGGATCCAAACTCTGTGTGGTTTTGGCCTACCGTCTGGGTAATGCTTTGAAATGCAAAAATGTTGATTGTTATGAGATTTTTTGTTTTCGAATTTTTGACTTTAAAAACTCGGGAAAGTCGGGTTTATTTTCTATGGCAGAACTTGTTTTTTAAGAACTTATTAAGGAAGTAATTTTTAGTTTAAGGTTTTTTCAGACTTTGCGGTTTCTTTTTTCACATAACTTAAGTATCTTAGATCTGGTTGCAAAAAACTTTGATTATCTGAAAAGTTGATTGATTCTGCTATAAAATGGATCCAAACTCTGTGTGGTTTTGGCCTACCGTCTGGGTAAAGCTTTGAAATGCAAAAATGTTGATTGTTGTGAGATTTTTTGTTTTCGAAATTTTTACTTTAAAAACTCGGGAAA
>NW_023001759.1:0-770 GCF_900245975.1 Drosophila guanche | reverse complement strand
TTAAAAAACTAGTTCTGTCAAAATTAGTCAAAATTTAGATAAAATAAAATCTCACAACAATCAACATTTTTGCATTTCAAAGCTTTTCCGAGACGGTAGGCCAAAACCACACAGAGTTTGGATCCATTTTATAGCAGTATCAATCAACTTTTCAGATAATCAAAGTTTTTTACAACCAAAATTAAGATAGTTAAGTTATGTGAAAAAACAAACCCCAACCTCTGAAAAAACCTTAAACTAAAAATAACATCCTTAATAAGTTCTTAAAAAACAAGTTCTGCCATAGAAAATAAACCCGACTTTTCCCGAGTTTTTAAAGTCAAAATTTCGATAAAATAAAATCTCACAACAATCAACATTTTAGCATTTCAAAACTTTTCCAAGACGGTAGACCAAAACCACACACTAATTCTGCCATTAAAAATAAACCTGACTTTTCCCGAGTTTTTAAAGTCAAAAATTCGAAAAAAAAAAAAAATCTCACAACAATCATCATTATTGCATTTCAAAGCCTTTCCGAGACGGTAGGCCAAAAACCACACATAGTTTGGATCCACTTCATAGCAGCATCAATCAACTTTTCAGATAATCAAAGTTTTTTACAAGCAAAATTAAGATACATAAGTTATGTGAAAAAACAAACCCCAACCTTTGAAAAACCCTTAAACTAAAAGTTACATCCTTAATAAGTTCTTAAAAAACATGTTCTGCCATAGAAACTAAACCCGACTTTTCCCGAGATTTTAAAGTCAAAAATTAGAAAAAAAAAA
>NW_023001758.1:0-770 GCF_900245975.1 Drosophila guanche | reverse complement strand
ATATACGTAACCAACCATTTTCAATCATATGATTTTAAAGTATTCTGCATGCATATAAGTAATTTCATAATCAATTTATACATGGGAAAAATTCCCATATCCATATCAATCAAACATTATAAATTTGTATTTATATCATACATTTTTTATATGAAAAAGCACATAGAAAATCATATCATACTGAAGACGTTATGTAAAACGATTTTCAACTATGAATATACAAAGTCGCTTTATCTTGTATGTTATATTATTTGATATGAACTTTCCAAGTTATTTTTACATTTATTATTTCTTTACTATACATACACTTTATTGTGTTGTATTTAAATTTTTCTTATATTTTCCAACTATATATGAAACACATGTTAATTTATTGTGTTTTTTAAGTGTTTATGTATTTATATGAACTTTCTAAGTTATATTCCATTATATCAGATCCTCTTTATTGTGTGTAACCTGAATTTTTCTTACACCATTTATTTCTTATAGAACAAATTTCTTTATAGCTTTTAATATTTACGTATGAATATACGTAACCAACCATTTTCAATCATATGATTTTAAAGTATTCTGCATGCATATAAGTAATTTTTTCTCATAGTACTATAAGTCATAATAGAATCCATGTTGAAAAAATGTTTAGAATATATCTATCTAAATAATATATATTTAGAATATATATAAAGAACACATGTATATAATATATGTATATCGAATCATCAAGCAAAGGATAAGCTTCAGTGGATCGCAGTATGGCAGCTGCTCAACCA
>NW_023001757.1:0-770 GCF_900245975.1 Drosophila guanche | reverse complement strand
AAAAATTTCGAAAACAAAAAATCTCACAACAATCAACATTTTTGCATTTCAAAGCTTTTCCCAGACGGTAGGCCAAAACCACACAGAGTTTGGATCCATTTTATAGCAGTATCAATCAACTTTTCAGATAATCAAAGTTTTTTACAACCAAAATTAAGAAACTTTAGTTATATGAAAAAACAAACCGCAACCTCTGAAAAAACCTTAAACAAAAAGTTACTTCCTTAATAAGTTCTTAAAGAACATGTTCTGCCATAGAAAATAAACCCGACTTTTTCCAAGTTTTTAAAGTCAAAATTTCGAGAAAAAAAAAAATCTCACAACAATCCACATTTTTGCATTTCAAAGCTTTACCCAGACGGTAGGCCAAAACCACACAGAGTTTGGATCCATTTTATAGCAGAATCAATCAACTTTTCAGATAATCAAAGTTTTTTGCAATCAGATCTAAGATACTTAAGTTATGTGAAAAAACCGCAACCTCTAAAAACCCCTTAAACTAAAAATTATAAAATTGATAGTTCTTAAAAAACAAGTTCTGCCATAGAAAATAAACCCGACTTTTCCCGAGTTTTAAAGTAAAAATTTCGAAAACAAAAAAAAAATCACACCAATCAACATTTTTGCATTTCAAAGCTTTAACCAGACGGTAGGCCAAAACCAAATAGAGATTGGATCCATTTTATAGCAGAATCAATCAACTTTTCAGATAATCAAAGTTTTTTGCAACCAGATCTAAGATACTTAAGTTATGTGAAAAAACAAACCGC
>NW_023001756.1:0-770 GCF_900245975.1 Drosophila guanche | reverse complement strand
TATTGATGGTGACCAAGAATATATACACTTTATGGGGTCGGAAACGATTCCTTCTGTGTGTTACATACATTAACTTTGTGCACAAATACAATATACCCTATTTACTCTTCGAGTACCGGGTATAAAACAAATATAAGCTGTGAGGGTGGGTGGTGGGGGGGGGAGTGGTCGGTTTAAAATTGGCAGAGGCAGAGGCCGAGTGAAGCAGAGTGTGAATGAGAGAATGTGAAAAGAACAACAAAAGCTGCAGGACAGTGTGGGTTTAGCCACTGCAAATTAATTTCTTCTTTCTGGCTATAATAATGATCCAATCGGATCCCAATTTGGTGATCTGATAGATATGGCCATTCCCTACAGAATGGCGTTTTTAGTTTTCTTTTATCTTTAAAATTGTAGATTTGGGAGGTTTTCGCTCTTTTGCGGCGGCGGAAGGGGGCGGGGCACATTTTTTAAATACACTTGTAACAGTGTGAGCATACAGAAGTCTGGATGCATAATTTGGAAGCTTTTATAGTCTCTGAGATTCAGGTGCTCAACAAGACGGACGGACAGACGGAAGGACAGACGGACGGACAGACGGACGGACAGACAGACAGGGCTCAATCGACTCGGCTATTGATGGTGACCAAGAATATATACACTTTATGGGGTCGGAAACGATTCCTTCTGTGTGTTACATACATTAACTTTGTGCACAAATACAATATACCCTATTTACTCTTCGAGTACCGGGTATAAAACAAATATAAGCTGTGTGGGTGGGGGGGGGG
>NW_023001755.1:0-770 GCF_900245975.1 Drosophila guanche | reverse complement strand
TACTTACCTAGTTCTTAAAAAACAAGTTCTGCCATAGAAAATAAACCCGAGTTTTTAAAGTCAAAATTTCGTACAATATACCTCACAAAAATCAACATTTTTGCATTTCAAAGCTTTACCCAGACGGTAGGCCAAAACCACACATCAAACAACATTTTTGCATTTCAAAGCTTTACCCAGACGGTAGGCCAAAACCACAAACAGTTTGGATCCATTTTATAGCAGTATCAATCAACTTTTCAGATAATCAAAGTTTTTTACCAAAATTAAGATACTTAAGTTATGTGAAAAAACAAACCGCAACCTCTGAAAAAACTTTAAACTTAAAATTACTTCCTTAATAAGTTCTTAAAAAACAAGTTCTGCTATAGAAAATAAACCCGAGTTTTTAAAGTCAAAATTTCGAAAAAAAAATCTCACAACAATCAACATTTTTGCATTTTAAAGCTTTACCCAGACGGTAGGCCAAAACCACACAGAGTTTGGATCCATTTTATAGCAGAATCAATCAACTTTTCTGATAATCAAAGTGTTTTGCAACCAGATCTTAGATACTTAAGTTATGTGAAACAACAAACCGCAACCTCTGAAAAAACCTTAAACTAAAAATTACAAAATTGCTAGTTCCTAAAAAACAAGTTCTGCCATAGAAAATAAACCCGACTTTTCCCGAGTTGTTAAAGTCAAAATTTGGGAAAAAAAAAATCTCACAACAATCAACATTTTTGCATTTTAAAGCTTAACCCAGACGGTAGGCCAAAACCACACGG
>NW_023001754.1:0-770 GCF_900245975.1 Drosophila guanche | reverse complement strand
AAAAAACAAACCGCAACCTCTGAAAAAACCTTAAACTAAAAAGTACTAAATTGCTAGTTCTTAAAAAACAAGTTCTGCCATAGAAAATAAAACCGACTCTTCACGAGATTTTAAAGTCAACATTTCGTAAAAAATACCTCACAAAAATCAACATTTTTGAATTTCAAAGCTTTACCCAGACGGTAGGCCAAAACCACACAGAGTTTGGATCCACTTTATAGCAGTATCAATCAACTTTTCAGATAATCAAAGTTCTTTACTACCAGATCTAAGATAGTTAAGTTATGTGAAAAACCAAACTGCAACCTCTGAAAAAACCTTAAACTAGAAATTACATCCTTCATAAGTTCTTAAAAAACAAGTTCTGCCATAGAAAATAAACCCGACTCTTCCCGAGTTTTTAAAGTCAAAATTAAAAAAAAAAAAAAAAATCTCACAACAATCAACAATTTTGCATTAAAAAGCTTTTCTGAGACGGTAGGCCAAAACCGCAAACAGTTTTGATCCATTTTATAGCATTATCAATCAACTTTTCAGATAATCAATGTTTTTTACAACCAAAATTAAGACTTACTTAAGTTATGTGAAAAAACAAACCGCAACCTCTGAAAAAAACTGAAACTTAAAATTACAAAATTGCTAGTTCTTTAAAAACAAGATCTGCCATAGAAAATAAAAGCGACTTTTCCCGAGTTTTTAAAGTAAAAATATCGAAAACAAAAAATCTCACAACAATCAAGGTTTTTGCATTTTAAAGCTTTTCCGAGACG
>NW_023001753.1:0-770 GCF_900245975.1 Drosophila guanche | reverse complement strand
TGAAAAATACCTCACAAAAATCAACGTTTTTGCATTTCAAAGCTTTACCCAGACGGCAGGCGAAAACCACACACAGTTTGGATCAATTTTTTAGCAGTTTCAATAAACTTTTAGATAATCAAAGTTTTTTGCAACCAGATCTAAGATACTTAAGTTATGTGAAAAAACAGACCGCAACCTCTGAAAAAACTTTAAACTAAAAATTACACTTTTAACAAATTCCTAAAAAAAAGTTCTGCCATAGAAAATAAACCCAACTCTTCCCGAGTTTTTAAAGTCAATATTTCGACAATAAAAATATCACAACAACCAACATTTTTGCATTTCAAAGCTTTACCCAGACGGTAGGCCAAAACCACACACAGTTTGGATCAATTTTTTAGCAGTATCAATCAACTTTTCAGATAATCAAAGTTTTTTGTAACCAGATCTAAGATACTTAAGTTATGTGAAAAAACAAACCTCTACTTCTAAAAAAACCTTAAACAAAAAAAGTACAAACTTTGAAAATTCTTAAAAGAAAAGTTCTGCCATAGAAAATAGGCCCGACTCTTCACGAGTTTTTAAAGTCAATATTTCGACAATAAAAATCTCACAACAATCAACATTTTTGCATTTCAAAGCTTAACCTAGACGGTAGGCCAAAACAACACACAGTTTGGATCAATTTTTTAGCAGTATCAATAAACTTTAAGATAATCAAAGTTTTTTGCAACCAGATCTAAGATACTTAAGTTATGTGAAAAAAACAAAATACTACCTTTGAAAAA
>NW_023001752.1:0-770 GCF_900245975.1 Drosophila guanche | reverse complement strand
GAACTTGTTTTTTAAGAACTTATTAAGGATGTAATTTTTAGCTTAAGGTTTTTTCAGAGGTTGCGGTTTGTTTTTTCACATAACTTAAGTATCTTAGATCTGGTTGTAAAGATTTTTGATTATCTGAAAAGTTGATTGATGCTGCTATGAAGTGGATCCAAAATGTGTGTGGTTTTGGCCTACCGTCTCGGAAAGGCTTTGAAATGCAATAATAATGATTGTTGTGAGATTTTTTTTGTTTTTTTAATTTTTTCTTTAAAAACTCGGGAAAAGGCGGGTTTATTTTCTATGGTAGAACTTGTTTTTAAAGAACTTATTAAAGTTGTAATTTTAAGCTTAATGTTTTTTCAGAGGTTGCGGTTTGTTTTTTCACATAACTTAAATATCTTAATGTTGGTTGTAAAAAACTTTGATTATCTGAAAAGTTTATTGACACTGCTATAAAATGAATCCAAGCTCTGTGTGGTTTTGGCCTACCGTCTGGGTAAAGCTTTGAAATGCAAAAATGTTGATTGTTGTGATATTTTATTTTATCGAAATTTTGACTTTAAAAACTCGGGAAAAGTCGGGATTATTTTCTATGGCAGAACTTGTTTTTTAAGAACTTATTAAGGATGTAATTTTTAGCTTAAGGTTTTTTCAGAGGTCGTGGTTTGTTTTTTCACATAACTTAAGTATCTTAATTTTGGTTGTAAAAAACTTTGATTATCTGAAAAGTTGATTGATACTGCTATAAAATGGATCCAAACTCTGTGTGGTTTTGGCCTACC
>NW_023001751.1:0-771 GCF_900245975.1 Drosophila guanche | reverse complement strand
TTGATTCATACTGCTATAAAATTGATCCAAACTGTGTGTGGTTTTGGCCTACCGTCTAGGTAAAGCTCTGAAATGCAAAAATGTTGATTGTTGTGAGATTTTTATTGTCGAAATATTGACTTTAAAAACTCGGGAACAGTCGGGTTTATTTTCTTTTTTTTAAGAGCTTTCAAAGTTTGTACTTTTTTTGTTTAAGGTTTTTTTCAGAGGTTTCGGTTTGTTTTTTCACATAACTTAAGTATCTTAGATCTAGTTGCAAAAAACTTTGATTATCTGAAAAGTTTATTGATACTGCTATAAAATGGATCCAAACTCTTTGTGGTTTTGGTCTACCGTCTGGGAAAAGCTTTGAAATGCAAAAATGTTGATTTTTGAGAGGTATTTTTCACGACATTTTGACCTTACAAATTCGGGAACTGTCGGATTTACTTTCTATGGCAGAACTTTTCTTTTAAGAATTTTCATAGTTTGTACTTTTTTGTTTAAGGTTTTTTCAGAGATTGCGGTTTGTTTTTTTTACATAACTTAAGTATCTTAGATCTGGTTGCAAAAAATTTTGATTATCTGTAAATTTGATTCATACTGCTATAAAATTGATCCAAACTGTGTGTGGTTTTGGCCTACCGTCTAGGTAAAGCTCTGAAATGCAAAAATGTTGATTGTTGTGAGATTTTTATTGTCGAAATATTGACTTTAAAAACTCGGGAACAGTCGGGTTTATTTTCTTTTTTTTAAGAGCTTTCAAAGTTTGTACTTTTTTTGTTTAAGGTT
>NW_023001750.1:0-771 GCF_900245975.1 Drosophila guanche | reverse complement strand
CTGCAGGACATTGTGGGTTTAGCCACTGCTAATTAATTTCTTCTTTCTGGCTATAATAATGATCCAATCGGATCCCAATTTATTGATCTGATAGATATGACCATTCCCTACAGAATGGCGTTTTTAGTTTTCTTCTATCTTTAAAATTGTAGATTAGGGAGGTTTTCGCCCTTTTGCGTGGGCGGAATGGGGCGGGGCACATTTTTTAAATACACTTGTAACAGTGTGAGCATATAGAAGTCTGGATGCAAAATTTGGTGGCTCTAGCTTTTATAGTCTCTGAGATTCAGGTGCTCAACAAGACGGACGGACAGACGGACAGACAGACAGGGCTCAATCGACTTGGCTATTGATGGTGATCAAGAATATATACACTTTATGGGGTAGGAAACGATTCCTTCTGTGTGTTACATACATTAACTTTGTGCACAAATACAATATGTGAAGCAAAGTGTGAAAAGAACAACAAAAGCTGCAGGACAGTGTGGGTTTAGCCACTGCTAATTAATTTCTTCTTTCTGGCTTTAATAATGATCCAATCGGATCCCAATTTATTGATCTGATAGATATGTCCATTCCCTACCGAATGGCGTTTTTAGTTTTCTTTTATCTTTAAAATTGTAGATTTGGGAGGTTTGCGCCCTTTTGCGGGGGCGGAAGGGGGCGGGGCACATCTTTTAAATACACTTGTAACAGTGTGAGCATACAGAAATCTGGATGCAAAATTTGGTGGCTCTAGCTTTTATAGTCTCTGAGATTCAGGTGCTCAAC
>NW_023001749.1:0-771 GCF_900245975.1 Drosophila guanche | reverse complement strand
TGGCCTACCATCTCGGAAAAGCTTTGAAATGCAAAAATGTTGATTGTTGTGAGATTTTTTGTTTTCGAAATTTTTACTTTAAAAACTCGGGTTTATTTTCTATGGCAGAACTTGTTCTTTAAGAACTAGGTAAGTAAGTAATTTTAAGTTTAAGGATTTTTCAGAGGTTGCGCTTTGTTTTTTCACATAACATAAGTATTTTAATTTTGGTTGTAAAAAACTTTGATTATCTGGAAAGTTGATTGCTACTGCTATAAAATGGATCCAAACTCCGTGTGGTTTTGGCCTACCGTCTGGGTTAAGATTTGAAATGCAAAAATGTTGATTGTGGTGAGATTTTTTTTTTCCCAAATTTTGACTTTAAGAACTAGGGAAAAGTCGGGTTTATTTTCTATGGCAGAACTTGTTTTTTAGGAACTAGCAATTTTGTAATTTTTTGTTTAAGGTTTTTTCAGAGGTTGCGGTTTGTTTTTTCACATAACTTAAGTATCTAAGATCTGGTTGCAAAACACTTTGATTATCAGAAAAGTTGATTGATTCTGCTATAAAATGGATCCAAACTCTGTGTGGTTTTGGCCTACCGTCTGGGTAAAGCTTTGAAATGCAAAAATGTTGATTTTTGTGAGGTATTTTGTACGAAATTTTGACTTTAAAAACTCGGTTTTTTTTTTCTATGGCAGAACTTGTTTTTTAAGAACTTATTAAGGAAGTAGTTGTAAGTTTAAGGTTTTTTCAGAGGTTGCGGTTTGTTTTTTCACATAACTTAAGTAT
>NW_023001748.1:0-771 GCF_900245975.1 Drosophila guanche | reverse complement strand
ATTTTTGCATTTCAAAGCTTTTCGAGACGGTAGGCCAAAACCACTCAGAGTTTGGATCCATTTTATAGCAGTATCAATCAACTTTTCAGATAATCAAAGTTTTTTACAACCAAAATTAAGATACTTAAGTTATGTAGAAAAACAAACCACAACCTCTGAAAAAACCTTAAACTAAAAATTACAAAATTACTAGTTCTTAAAAAACAAGTTCTGCCATAGAAAATAAAACCGACTTTTCCCGAGTTTTTAAAGTCAAAATTTCGAGAAAAAAAAATCTCACAAAAATCAACATTTTTGCATTTCAAAGCTTTTCCGAGACGGTAGGCCAAAACCACAAAAAGTTTGGATCCATTTAATAGCAGTATCAATCAACTTTTCAGATAATCTAGGGTTTTTACAACCAAAATTAAGATACTTAAGTTATGTGAAAAAACAAACCACAACCTCTGAAAAAACCTTAAACTAAAAATGACAAAATTACTAGTTCTTAAAAAACAAGTTCTGCCATAGAAAATAAAACCGACTTTTCCCTAGTTTTTAAAGTCAAAATTTCGAAAAAAAAATCTCACAACAATCAACATTTTTGCATTTCAAAGCTTTTCCGAGACGGTAGGCCAAAACCACAAAAAGTTTGGATCCTTTTAATAGCAGTATCAATCAACTTTTCAAATAATCAAAATTTTTTACAACCAAAATTAAGATACTTAAGTTATGTGAAGAAACAAACCGCAACCTCTGAAAAAACCTTAAACTAAAAATTACAAAATTGCT
>NW_023001747.1:0-771 GCF_900245975.1 Drosophila guanche | reverse complement strand
TTTTAGGAACTTATTAAAGATGTAATTTTTAATTTAAGGTTTTTTTAGAAGTAGCGGTTTGTTTTTTCACATAATCACATAATTCACATAATTTTTCACATATCTTAGATCTGGTTGCAAAAAACTTTGATTATCGGTAAAGTTGATTGATACTGCTATAAAATGGATCCAAACTGTGTGTGGTTGTGGCCTACGGTCTGGGTAAAGCTTTGAAATGTAAAAATGTTGATTTTCGTGAGGTATTTTTCACGACATTTTGACTTTACAGATTCGGGAACAGTCGGGTTTATTTTCTATGGCAGAGCTTTTCTTTTAAGAATTTTCAACGTTTGTACTTTTTTGTTGAAGGTTTTTTCAGAGATTGATGTTTGTTTTTTCACATAACTTAAGTATCTTAGATCTGGTTGAAAAAAAACTTTGAATATCTGAAAAGTTTATTGAAAATGCTATAAAATAGATCCAAACTCTGTGTGGTTTTGGCCTACCATCTAGGTTAAGCTTTGAAATGCAAAAGTGTTGATTGTTGTGAGATTTTTATTGTCTAAATATTGACTTTAAAAACTCGGGAACAGTCGGGCTTATTTTCTATGGCAGAACTTTTCTTTTAAGATTTTTCAAAGTTTGTACTTTTTTTGTTTAAGGTTTTTTCAGAGGTTGCGGTTTTTTTTCTCACATAACTTAAGTATCTTAGATCTGGTTGAAAAAAACTTTAATTATCTGAAAAGTTGATTGATACTGCTAAAAAATTGATCCAAACTGTGTGTGGATTTC
>NW_023001746.1:0-771 GCF_900245975.1 Drosophila guanche | reverse complement strand
ATAGAAAATAAACCCGACTTTTCCCGAGTTCTTAAACTCAAAATGTCGTAAAAAAATATTTAAAAAAATCAACCGTTTTTAGTTTCATAGCTTTATATTAGCCAGACGGTAAGGCAAAACAAAGTCAAAGTTAAACTCAAAGTATCGAAAAAATATCTCACAAAAATCAACATGGATGCATGTCAAAGGTTAACCGAGACAGTAGGCCAAACCCACACAGAGTTTGGATCCACTTTATAGCCGTATAAATCAACTTTTTAGATATAAATAGTTCCTTACAACCAGATCTAAGACCATTAAGTTATATGAAAAAGAAACCACTACCTCTAAAAAAAACCTTAAACAATAAAGTACATACTTTAATAATTCTTCAAAAAAAAGTTCTGCCATTGAAAATAAACCCTACTGTTCCCGAGTTCTTAAAGTCAAAATTTGCATTTCAAAGCTTTTCCGAGACGGTAGGCCAAAACCACACAGAGCTTGGATCCATTTTATATATCAATCAACTTTTCAGATAATCAAAGTTTTTTGCAACCAGATCTAAGACACTTAAGTTATGTAAAAAAACAAAACGCAACCTCTGAAAAAACCTTAAACTAAAAATTACATCCTTAATAAGTTACTAAAAAACAAGTTCTGCCATAGAAATTAAACCCGACTTTTCCCGGAATTTTTGAAGTAAAAATATCGAAAAAAAAAATCTCACATCAATCAACATTTTTGCATTTCAAAGCTTTTCCGAGACGGTAGGCCAAAACCACACAGAGTTTG
>NW_023001745.1:0-771 GCF_900245975.1 Drosophila guanche | reverse complement strand
TTATCCAGACGGTAGGCCAAAACCACACAGAGTTTGGATCCACTTTATAGCAGTATCAATCAACTTTTCAGATAATCAAAATTTTTTACAACCAAAATTCAGATTCTTAACTTATGTGAAAAAACAAACCGCAACCTCTGAAAAAACCTTAAACTAAAAATTACAAAATTGCTAGTTCTTAAAAAACATGTTCTGCCATAGAAAATAAACCCGACTTTTCCGGAGTTTTTAAAGTCAAAATTTCGAAAAAAAAAAATCTCACAACAATCAACATTTTTGCATTTCAAAGCTTTTCCGAGACCGTAGGCCAAAACCACAAACAGTTTGCATCCATTTAATAGCAGTATCAATCAACTTTTCAGATAATCAAGGGTTTTTACAACCAAAATTAAGATACCTAAGTTATGTGAAAAAACGAACCGCAACCTCTGAAAAAACCTTAAACTAAAAATTACAAAATTGCTAGTTCTTAAAAAACAAGTTCTGCCATAGAAAATAAAACCAACTTTTCCCGAGTTTTTAAAGTCCAAATTTCGAAAAAAAAATCTCACAACAATCCTTATTTTTGCATATCAAAGCTTTTCCGAGACGGTAGGCCAAAACCACTCAGAGTTTGGATCCATTTTATAGCAGTATCAATCAACTTTTCAGATAATCAAAGTTTTTTACAACCACAGTTAAGATACACAAGTTATGTGAAAAAACAAACCGAAACCTCTGAAAAAACCTTAAACTAAAAATTACAAAATTGCTAGTTCTTAAAACACAAGT
>NW_023001744.1:0-771 GCF_900245975.1 Drosophila guanche | reverse complement strand
ATCTGCTTATAAAGAACTTTGACTGTCTGAAAAGGTGATTGATGCAGATTAAAAGTGAATCCAAACAGTTTGTGGTTTTGCCTTACCGTCTGGGAAATATACACCTTCGACCACCTTTTTGTAAGGTATTTTTTACGAAATTGTTGATTTTTGTGAGGTATATTTTAAAAGTCGGGTTTATTTTCTATGGCAGAACTTGTTTTTTAAGAACTTATTAAGGAAGTAATTTTAAGTTTAAGGTTTTTTCAGAAGTTGCGGTTTGTTTTCTCACATAAATTAAGTAGCTTAATTTTCGTTGTAAAAAACTTAGATTATCTGAAAACATGATTAATACTGCTATAAAATGGATCCAAACTCTGTGTGGTTTTGGCCTACCGTCTGGGTAAAGCTTTGAAATGCAAACATTTTGATTGTTGTGAGATTTTTTGTTTTCGAAATTTTGACTTTAAAAACTCGGGAAAAGTCGGGTTTATTTTCTATGGCAGAACTTGTTTTTAAGAACTTATTAAGGAAGTAATTTTAAGATTAAGGTTTTTTCAGAGGTTGCGGTTTGTTTTTTTACATAACTTAACTATCTTAGATCTGGTTGCAAAAAACATTGATTATCTGAAAAGTTGATTGATATATAAAATGGATCCAAACTCTGTGTGTTTTTGGCCTACCGTCTCGGAAAAGCTTTGAAATGCAAAAATGTGGATTGTTGTGAGAATTTTTTTTTCGAAATTTTTACTTTAAAAACTCGGGAGAAGTCGGTTTTATTTTCTATGCCAG
>NW_023001743.1:0-771 GCF_900245975.1 Drosophila guanche | reverse complement strand
AAAAAAAACTTTAAACAAAAAAGTACAAACTTTGAAAATTTTTTAAAGAAAAGTTCTGGCAAAGAAAATAAACCCGACTCTTCTCGAGTTTTTAAAGTCAAAATTTCGACAATTAAAATCTCACAACAATCATTATTTGTGCATTTCAAAGCTGTACCCAGACGGTATGCCAAAACCATACACAGTTTGGATCCATTTTATGGCAGTATCAATAAACTTTTCAGATAATTAAAGTTCTTTACAGCCAGATCTAAGATAATTAAGTTATGTGAAAAAAAACCGATACTTCTAAAAAAATCGTAAACAAAAAATTACTTTCTTAATAAATTCTTAAAAAAAAGTTCTGCCATAGAAAATAAACCCGACTTTTCCCGTATTTTTAAAGTAAAAATTTCATAAAAAATACTCTAACAAAAATAAACATTTTTGCATTTCAAAACTTTACCCAGACGGTAGGCCAAAAACACACACAGTTTGGATCCACTTTATAGCAGTATCAATCAACTTTTCAGATAATTAAAGTTCTTTGCAACCAGATCTAAGATACTTAAGTTATGTGAAAAAACAAACCGCTACTTCTAAAAAAACCTTAAACTAAAAATTACATCCTTAATAAGTTGTTAAAAAACAAGTTCTGCTATAGAAAATAAACCCGAGTTTTTAAGGTCAAAATTTCGACAATAAAAATCTCACAACAATCAACATTTTTGCATTTCAAAACTTTACCCAGACGGTAGGCCAAAACCACACACAGTTTGGATCCATTATATA
>NW_023001742.1:0-771 GCF_900245975.1 Drosophila guanche | reverse complement strand
GATGTATTTTGTACGAAATTTTGACTTTGAAAACTCGGGTTTATTTTCTATGGCAGAACTTGTTTTTTAAGAACTTATTAAGGAAGTTATTTTAAGTTTAAGGTTTTTTCAGAGGTTGCGGTTTGTTTTTTCACATAACTTAAGTATCTAAGATCTGGTTGCAAAAAACTTTGATTATCTGAAAAGTTGATTGATACTGCTGTAAAATGGATCCAAACTCTGTGTGGTTTTGGCCTACCGTCTGGGTAAAGCTTTAAAATGCAAAAATGTTGATTGTTGTGAGATTTTTTTTTCGAAATTTTGACTTTAAAAACTTGGGAAACGTCGGTTTTATTTTCTATGGCAGAACTTGTTTTTTAAGAACTTATTAAGGAAGTAATTTTAAGTTTGAGGTTTTTTCAGAGGTTGCGGTTTGTTTTTTCACATAACTTAAGTATCTTAGATCTGGTTGCAAAAAACTTTGATTACCTGAAAAGTTGATTGATACTGCTATAAAATGGATCCAAACTCTGTGTGGTTTTGGCCTACCGTCTGGGTAAAGCTTTAAAATGCAAAAATGCATTTTTTTTCCCCAAATTTTGACTTTAAGAACTCGGGAAAAGTCGGGTTTATTTTCTATGGCAGAACGTGATTTTTAGGAACTAGCAATTTTGTAATTTTTAGTTTAAGGTTTTTTCAGAGGTTGCGGTTTGTTTTTTCCCATAACTTAAGTATCTAAGATCTGGTTGCAAAACACTTTGATTATCAGAAAAGTTGATTGATTCTGTCATA
>NW_023001741.1:0-771 GCF_900245975.1 Drosophila guanche | reverse complement strand
ACATTTTTGCATTTCAAAGCTTTTCCGAAACGGTAGGCCAAAACCACACAGAGTTTGGATCCATTTTATAGCAGTATCAATCAACTTTTCAGATAATCAAAGTTTTTTGCAACCAGATCTAAGATACTTAAGTTATGTAAAAAAACAAACCGCAACCTCTGAAAAAACCTTAAACTTAAAATAACTTCCTTAATAAGTTCTTAAAAAACAAGTTCTGCCATAGAAAATAAACCCGAGTTTTCAAAGTCAAAATTTCGTACAAAATACATCACAAAAATCAACATTTTTTCTTTTCAAAGCTTTACTTAGACGGTAGGTCAAAACCACAAAGAGTTTGAATCCAGTTTATGACAGAATCAATCAACTTTTCAGATAATCAACGTTTTTTGCAACCAGATCTAAGATACTTAAGTTATGTTAAAAAACAAACCGCAACCTCTGAAAAAACCTTAAACTAAAAATTACATCCTTAATAAGTTCCTAAAAAACAAGTTCTGCCATAGAAAATAAACCCGACTTTTCCCGAGTTTTTAAAGTAAAAATATCGAAAAAAAAAATCTCACATCAATCAACATTTTTGCATTTTAAAGCTTTACCCAGACGGTAGGCCACAACAACAAACAGTTTGGATCCATTTTATAGCAGTATCAATCTACTTTTCAGATAATCAAAGTTTTTTACAACCAAAATTAAGATACTTAAGTTATGTGAAAAAACAAACCGCAACCTCTGAAAAAACCTTAAACTTAAAATTACTTCCTTAATAAGTTC
>NW_023001740.1:0-771 GCF_900245975.1 Drosophila guanche | reverse complement strand
CGGACGGACAGACGGACAGACAGACAGGGCTCAATCGACTCGGCTATTGATGGTGATCAAGAATATATACACTTTATGGGGTCGGAAACGATTCCTTCTGTGTGTTACATACATTAACTTTGTGCACAAATACAATATACCCTATTTACTCTTCGAGTACCGGGTATAAAACAAATATAAGCTGCGTGAGGATGGGGGGGGTGTTTTAAAGTCGGCAGAGGCAGAGGGACGGCAGAGGCAGAGGCCGAGTGAAGCAGAGTGTGAATGAGAGAATGTGAAAAGAACAACAAAAGCTGCAGGACACTGTGGGTTTAGCCACTGCTAATTAATTTCTTCTTTCTGGCTATAATAATGATCCAATCGGATCCCAATTTAGTGATCTGATAGATATGGCCATTCCCTACAGAATGGCGTTTTTAGTTTTCTTCTATCTTTAAAATTGTAGATTTGGGAGGTTTTCGCTCTTTTGCGGGGGCGGAAGGGGGCGGGGCACATTTTTTAAATACACTTGTAACAGTGTGAGTATACAGAAGTCTGGATGCAAAATTTGGTGGCTCTAGCTTTTATAGTCGCTGAGATTCAGGTGCTCAACAAGACGGACGGACAGACGGACGGACAGACGGACAGACAGACAGGGCTCAATCGACTCGGCTATTGATGGTGATCAAGAATATATACACTTTATGGGGTCGGAAACGATTCCTTCTGTGTGTTACATACATTAACTTTGTGCACAAATACAATATACCCTATTTACTCTTCGAGTACCGG
>NW_023001739.1:0-771 GCF_900245975.1 Drosophila guanche | reverse complement strand
TGCCATAGAAAATAAACCCGACTTTTCCCGAGTTTTTAAAGTCAAAAGTTCGTAAAAAATACCTCACAAAAATCAACATTTTTGCATTTCAAAGCTTTACCCAGACGGTAGGCCAAAACCACACAGAGTTTGGATCCATTTTAAAGCAGTATCAATCAATTTTTCAGATAATCAAAGTTTTCTACAACCAGATCTAAGATACTTAAGTTATGTGAAAAAAAACAAACCGCAACCTCTGAAAAAACCTTAAACTAAAAATTTCATCCTTAATAAGTTCCTAAGAAAAAAAGTTCTGCCATAGAAAATAAAACCGACTTTTCCCAAGTTTTTAAAGTCAAAATTTCGAAAAAAAAATCTCACAACAATCAACATTTTTGCATTTTTAAGCTTTACCCAGACGGTAGGCCATAACCACACAGAGTTTGGATCCATTTTATAGCAGTATCAATCAACTTTTCAGATAATCAAAGTTTTTTGCAACAAGATCTAAGATACTTAAGTTATGTGAAAAAACAAACCGCAACCTCTGAAAAAACCTTAAACTTAAAATTACTTCCTTAATAAGTTCTTAAAAAACAAGTTCTGCCATAGAAAATAAAACCGACTTTTCCCAAGTTTTTAAAGTCAAAATTTCGAAAAAAAAATCTCACAACAATCAACATTTTTGCATTTTGAAGCTTTACCCAGACGGTAGCCCAAAACCACACAGAGTTTGGATCCATTTTATAGCAGTATCAATCAACTTTTCAGATAATCAAAGTTTTTTGCAAC
>NW_023001738.1:0-771 GCF_900245975.1 Drosophila guanche | reverse complement strand
TATCTATCAGATTACCAAATTGGGATCCGATTGGATCATTATTATAGCCAGAAAGAAGAAATTAATTAGCAGTGGCTAAACCCACACTGTCCTGCAGCTTTTGTTGTTCTTTTCACATTCTCTCATTCACACTCTGCTTCACTCGGCCTCTGCCTCTGTCGTCCCTCTGCCTCTGCCGACTTTTAACAACCCCCCCTCCGCCCCTCACGCAGCTTATATTTGTTTTATACCCGGTACTCGAAGAGTAAATTGGGTATATTGTATTTGTGCACAAAGTTAATGTATGTAACACAGAGAAGGAATCGTTTCCGACCCCATAAAGTGTATATATTCTTAATCACCATCAATAGCCGAATCGATTGAGCCCTGTCTGTCTGTCCGTCTGTCCGTCCGTCTGTCCGTCCGTCTTGTTGAGCACCTGAATCTCAGAGACTATAAAAGCTAGAGCCACCAAATTTTGCATCCAGACTTCTGTATGCTCACACTATTACAAGTGTATTTAAAAAATGTCCCCCGCCCATTCCGCCCCCGCAAAAGGGCGAAAACCTCCCAAATCTACAATTTCAAAGATTGAAAAAAACTAAAAATGCCATTCTGTAGGGAATGGCCATATCTATCAGATCACCAAATTGGGATCCGATTGGATCATTATTATAGCCAGAAAGAAGAAATTAATTAGCAGTGGCTAAACCCACACTGTCCTGCAGCTTTTGTTGTTCTTTTCACATTCTCTCATTCACACTCTGCTTCACTCGGCCTCTGCCTCTGCCG
>NW_023001737.1:0-771 GCF_900245975.1 Drosophila guanche | reverse complement strand
AAATGTTGATTGGTGTGAAATTTTTATTGTCGAAATATTGACTTTAAAAACTCGGGAACAGTCGGGTTTATTTTTTATGGCAGAACTTTTCTTTTATGAATTTTCAAAGTTTGTACTCTGTTTCTTTAAGGTTTTTTCAGAGGTTGCGGTTTGTTTTTTCACATAACTTAAGTATCTTAGATCTGGTTGCAAAAAACTTGGATTATCAGAAAAGTTTATTGATACTGCTATAAAATGGATCCAAACTCTGTGTGGTTTTGGCCTACCGCCTGGGTAAAGCTTTGAAATGCAAAAATGTTGATTGTTGTGAGATTTTTATTGTCGAAATATTGACTTTAAAACCTCGGGAACAGTCGGGTTTATTTTCTATGGCAGAACTTTTTTTAGGAACTTATTAAACATGTAATTTTTAGTTAAGGGTTTTTCAGAGGTTGCGGTCTGTTTTTTAAAATAACTTAAGTATCTTAGATCTGGTTGCAAAAAACTTTGATTATCTGAAAAGTTGATTGATACTGCTAAAAAATTGATTCAAACTGTGTGTGGTTTTGGTCTACCGTCTGGGAAAAGCTTTAAAATGCAAAAATGTGGATTTTTGTGAGGTATTTTTTACGAAATGTTGACTTTAAAAACTCGTGAAGAGTCGGGTTATTTTCTATGGCAGAACTTTTTTTAGGAACTTATTAAAGATGTAATTTTTAATTTAAGGTTTTTTCAGAGATTGCGGTTTGTTTTTTCACATAACTTAAGTATCTTAGATCTGGTTGCAAAAAA
>NW_023001736.1:0-771 GCF_900245975.1 Drosophila guanche | reverse complement strand
ATTATCTGAAAAGTTTATTGATACTGCTAAAAAATTGATCCAAACTGTGTGTGGTTTCGGCCTACCGCCTGGGTAAAGCTTTGAAATGCAAAAATGTTGGTTGTTGTGAGATTTTTATTGTCGAAATATTGACTTTAAAAACTCGGGAACATTAGGGTTTATTTTCTATGGCAGAACTTTTTTTTAGGAACTTATTAAAAATGTCATTTTTAATTTAAGGCTTTTTCAGAGGTTGCGGTCTGTTTTTTCACATAACCTAAGTATCTTAGATCTGGTTGTAAAAAACTTTGATTATCTAAAAGTTGATTGATACTGCTAAAAAATTGATCCAAACTGTGTGTGGTTTTTTCCTACTGTCTGGGTAAAGTTTTGAAATGCAAAAATGTTGGTTGTTGTGAGATTTTTATTGTCGAAATATTAACTTTAAAAACTTGGGAACATTATGGTTTATTTTCTATGGCAGAACTTTTCTTTGCAGAATTTTCAAAGTTTGTACTTTTTTTGTTTAAGGTTTTTTCAGAGGTTGCGGTTTTTTTCACATAACTTAAGTATCTTACATCTGATTGCAAAACACATTAATTATCTGAAAAGTTTATTGATACTGCTAAAAAATTGATCCAAACTGTGTGTGGTTTCGGCCTACCGCCTGGGTAAAGCTTTGAAATGCAAAAATGTTGGTTGTTGTGAGATTTTTATTGTCGAAATATTAACTTTAAAAACTAGGGAACATTAGGGTTTATTTTCTATGGCAGAACTTTTTTTTAGGAACTT
>NW_023001735.1:0-771 GCF_900245975.1 Drosophila guanche | reverse complement strand
AAATCTGTATATTTCCCAGACGGTAAAGCAAAAACACAAAGTGTTTGGAACCAAAACCACACAGAGTTTGGATCCACTTGATAGCAGTATGAATAAACTTTTCAGATAAACAAAGGTCCATACAACCAGATCTAAGATAGCTAGGTTATGTGAAAAAAACAAACCTCAACCTCTGAAAAAACATTAAACTAAAAATTACTTCCTTAATAAGTTCCTGAAAAACAAGTTCTGCCATAGAAAATAAATCCGACTTTTCACGAACTTTTAAGGTCCAAATTTCGAAAAATAAAATCTCACAACAATCAACATTTTTGAATTTCAAAGCCTTTCCGAGACGGTAGGCCAAAACCATAAACAGTTTGGATCCATTTTATAGCAGTATGAATCAACTTTTCAGATAATCAAAGTTTTTTACAACCAAAATTAAGATACTTAAGTTATGTGAAAAAACAAACCACAACCTCTGAAAAAACCTTAAACTAAAAATTACAAAATTGCTAGTTCTTAAAAAAACCAGTTCTGCCATAGATAATAAAACCAACTTTTCCCGAGTTTTTAAAGTCAAAATTAAAAAAAAAAAGAAATCTCACAACAATTCACATTTTTGCATTTCAAAGCTTTTCCGAGACGGTAGGCCAAAACCACACAGAGTTTGGATCCATTATATAGCAGTATCAATCAACTTTTCAGATAATCAAAATTTTTTACAACCAAAATTCAGATTCTTAAGTTATGTGAAAAAACAAACCGCAACCTCTGAAAAAACCTTAA
>NW_023001734.1:0-772 GCF_900245975.1 Drosophila guanche | reverse complement strand
ACAATTAAGATACTTAAGTTATGTGAAAAAACAAACAGCAACCTCTGAAAAAACCTTAAACTAAAAATTAAATCATTAATAAGTTCTTGAAAAAACAAGTTCTGCCATAGAAAATAAAACCGACTTTTCCCGAGTTTTTAAAGTCAAAATTTCGAAAAAAAGAAATCTCACAACAATCAACAATTTTGCATAATAAAGATTTACCCAGACGGTAGGCCAAAACCACACAGAGTTTGGATCCACTTTATAGCAGTATCAATCAACTTTTCAGATAATCAAAGTTTTTTTACAACCACAATTAAGATACTTAAGTAATGTGAAAAAACAAACAGCAACCTCTGAACAAAACCTTAAACTAAAAATTAAATCATTAATAAGTTCCTAAAAAACAAGTTCTGCCATAGAAAATAAACCCGACTTTTCCCGAGTTTTTAAAGTCAAAATTTGGAAAATAAAAATCTCACAACAATCAACAATTTTGCATAACAAAGCTTTACCCAGACGGTAGGCCAAAACCACACAGAGTTTGGATCCATTTTATAGCAGTATCAATCAACTTTTCAGATAATCAAAGTTTTTTTACAACCACAATTAAGATACTTAAGTTATGTGAAAAAACAAACAGCAACCTCTGAAAAAACCTTAAACTAAAAATTATATCATTAATAAGTTCTTGAAAAAACAAGTTCTGCCATAGAAAATAAAACCGACTTTTCCCGAGTTTTTAAAGTCAAAATTTCGAAAAAAAGAAATCTCACAACAATCAACAATT
>NW_023001733.1:0-772 GCF_900245975.1 Drosophila guanche | reverse complement strand
AGAGGTTGTGGTTTGTTTTTTTACATAACTTAAGTATCTTAATTTTGGTTGTAAAAAACTTTGATTATCTGAAAAGTTGATTGATACTGCTATTAAATGGATCCAAACTGTTTGTGGTTTTGGCCTACGGTCTCGGAAAAGCTTTGAAATGCAAAAATGTTGATTGTTGTGAGATTTTTTTTCTCGAAATTTTGACTTTAAAAACTCGGGAAAAGTCGGTTTTATTTTCTATGGCAGAACTTGTTTTTTAAGAACTGGTAATTTTGTAATTTTTAGTTTAAGGTTTTTTCAGAGGTTGTGGTTTGATTTTTCACATAACTTAAGTATCTTAATTTTGGTTGTAAAAACCCTTGATTATCTGAAAAGTTAATGGATACTGCTATTAAATGGATCCAAGCTTTTTGTGGTTTTGGCCTAACGTCTCGGAAAAGCTTTGAAATGAAAAAATGTGGATTGTTGTGAGATTTTTTTTTTTCGAAATTTTGACTTTAAAATTTCGGGAAAAGTTGGTTTTATTTTCTATGGCAGAACTTGTTTTTTAAGAACTAGCAATTTTGTTATTTTTAGTTTAATGTTTTTTCAGAGGTTTCGGTTTGTTTTTTCACATAACTTAAGTATCTTAATTTTGGTTGTAAAAACCCTTGATTATCTGAAAAGTTGATTGATACTGCTATTAAATGGATCCAAAATTTTTGTGGTTTTGGCCTACCGTCTCGGAAAAGTTTTGAAATGCAAAAATGTTGATTTTTGTGAGATTTTTTTTTCTCGAAAT
>NW_023001732.1:0-772 GCF_900245975.1 Drosophila guanche | reverse complement strand
GGTCATTGCCCTTGCGGCTGACCATACACCTATGCGCACTTAAATAGACCCACCTGACCGTATGTCACCTATTCTCTCCTTCTCTCAGGTTATTAAAATTGTTCGATGCCGACATTCTAAAAGCCACTTAAGGGAAGAAAAGTAAATCACAAAATCTAGAAAAGAAAATGTAATGAAAAATTATGGATAGAAAAAAAAAATAGAAAAGAAAATTGTTCAATAATATTAAATATTCCTAGACATTAACTTAGAATAGAAGAAGAAAAACATGAAATTTATGCGTAGTTAATAATAGATTCTAAAGGGTGCATCATCGGTCTCATTGTGTCCATGGAAGGGTATTGGTAAAATACCTCTTCATAACACTTCTTTGTTATTTTGCATATTTCTACATTTCTTTAACAGTTAGAACGTGAAATTGGGCCCAACGACACCAACAGCTGTTTAAAAGTCTGTAAGTAGACACACATATACACACATACACTCCGGGTCAGGAGAATAGCGTCTACACAGTGAGAAATGCATGCTTAACCATATATAAAATGAATTATTATTAACTATAATCACTACAAGTATGCCATTTAATTCATTTAATTAATTAATTCTTACTTTATATTTTGATTATATTATTTTTATTCATATTTGATCATTCTCTTGAATTCCTATGTATTAAATTAGTCCCACATATATATACACATGCAGTAAAAATAGTTTTAAGGGTTAGGGTAGAAATAATGGGGGTTACAAACAACCTGAAGTCATACAAGTCAAA
>NW_023001731.1:0-772 GCF_900245975.1 Drosophila guanche | reverse complement strand
TAACTTAAGTATCTTAATTTTGGTTGTAAAAAACTTTGATTATCTGAAAAGTTGATTGATACTGCTATAAAATGGATCCAAACTGTGTGTGGTTTTGGCCTACCGTCTGGGTAAAGCTTTGAAATGCAACAATTTTGATTGTTGTGAGATTTTTTGTTTTCGAAATTTTTACTTTAAAAACTCGGGAAAAGTCGGGTTTTTTTTTCTATGGCAGAACTTGTTTTTTAAGAACTAACAATTTTGTAATTTTTTGTTTTATGTTTTTTCAGAGGTTGCGGTTTGTTTTTTTCACATAACTTAAGTATCTAAGATCTGGTTGCAAAAAACTTTGATTATCTGAAAAGTTGATTGATTCTGCTAAAAAATGGATCCAAACTCTGTGTGGTTTTGGTCTACCGTCTGGGTAAAGCTTTGAAATGCAAAAATGCTGATTTTTGTGAGGTATTTTGTACGAAATTTTGTCTTTAAAATCTCGGGTTTATTTTCTATGGCAGAACTTGTTTTGTAAGAACTTATTAAGGATGTAATTTTAAGTTTAAGGCTTTTTCAGAGGTTGCGGTTTGTTTTTTCACACTGTGTGGTTTTGGCCTACCGTCTGGGTAAAGCTTTGAAATGCAAAAATGTGGATTGTTGTGAGATTTTTTTTCGAAATTTTTACTTTAAAAACTCGGGAGAAGTCGTTTTTATTTTCTATGCCAGAACTTGATTTTTAAGAACTATCATTTTTGTAATTTTTAGTTTAAGGTTTTTTCAGAGGTTGCGGTTTGTTTTC
>NW_023001730.1:0-772 GCF_900245975.1 Drosophila guanche | reverse complement strand
ATATATATATATAGTTGTTACTATATATAAATAATATTAAAGTGTTTGTGTGTTTCTTGTATTAAAATACTAGAAGAAACGACTGTTAAGGGGAACTCCCTGATGTAGGCACCCGATTTGCGGAAGCCGTGGCAAAAAACCTATATAGGGAGTGGTATCGTGCTGGGTAAGTTTTATATGTTAAAAAATTTAAAATTTGTCTTTACATATGATATGGGGAAAATACATAGCATGAGCATTTTTCCCATATACATGTATAATATAACTTCAGCATGATTTGATTATGAAGAAACGATAATGTACGATATGATATAGTGTACTGTATGGCCTTTCATATGAAATGGGCATTGTATTGATATAAATACAAAATGTAAATTGGTTTTGATGGTTGATTGGACATGTTTCCCATATACATGTATAATATAACTTCAGCATGATTTGATTATGAAGAAACGATAATGTACGATATGATATACTGTACTGTATGGCCTTTCATATAAAATAGGCATTGTTTTGATATAAATACAAGATGTAAATTGGTTATAATGGTTGATTGGGCATGTTTCCCATATACATATATAATATAACTTCAGCATGATTTGATTATGAAGAAACGATAATGTACGCTTTGATATACTGTACTGTATGGCCTTTCATATGAAATGGGCATTGTATTGATATAAATACAAAATGTTAAATGGCTTTGATGGTTGATTGGGCATGTTTCCCATATACATGTATAATATAACTTCAGCATGATTTGATTATGAAG
>NW_023001729.1:0-772 GCF_900245975.1 Drosophila guanche | reverse complement strand
GCCAAAACCTTTGATTATCTGAAAAGTTGATTGATACTGCTAAAAAATGTATCCAAACTGTGTGTGGTTTTCGCCTACCGTCTGGGTAAAGCTTTTAAATGCAAAAATGTTGATTTTTTTGAGGTTCTTATTGTCGAAATATTGACTTTAAAAACTCGGGAACATTAGGGTTTAATTTCTATGGCAGAACTTTTCTTTTAAGAATTTTCAAAGTTTGTACTTTTTTTGTTTAAGGTTTTTTCAGAGGCTGCGGTTTGTTTTTTCACATAACTTAAGTATCTTAGATCTGGTTGCAAAAAACTTTGATTATCTGAAAAGTTTATTGATACTGCTAAAAAATTGATCCAAACTGTGTGTGGTTTTGGCCTACCGCCTGGGTAAAGCTTTGAAATTCAAAAATGTTGATTGTTGTGAGATTTTTATTGTCGAAATATTGACTTTAAAACCTCGGGAACAGTCGGGTTTATTTTCTATGGCAGAACTTTTTTTAGGAACTTATTAAAGATGTAATTTTTAAGTTAAGGTTTTTTCAGAGGTTCCGGTCTGTTTTTTCCCATAACTTAAGTATCTTACATCTGGTTGCAAAAAAACTTTGATTATCTTAAAGTTGATTGATACTGCTAAAAAATTGATCGAAACTGTGTGTGGTTTTGGCCTACCGTCTGGGTAAAGTTTTGAAATGCAAAAATGTTGGTTGTTGTGAGATTTTTATTGTCGAAATATTGACTTTAAGAACTCGGGAACATTAGGGTTTATTTTCTATGGCAGAACT
>NW_023001728.1:0-772 GCF_900245975.1 Drosophila guanche | reverse complement strand
GTATCTTAGATCTGGTTGCAAAAAACTTTGATTATCTGAAAAGTTGATTGATACTGCTAAAAAACTGATCCAAACTGTGTGTGGTTTTCGCCTACCGTCTGGGTAAAGCTTTGAAATGCAAAAATGTTGATTTTTGTGAGGTATTTTTCACGACATTTTGACTTTACAAATTCGGGAACAGTCGGGTTTATTTTCTATGCTGGAACTTTTCTTTTAAGAATTTTCAAAGTTTGTTTTTTTTGTTTAAGGGTTTTTCAGAGATTGCGGTTTGTTTTTTCACATAACTTAAGTATCTTAGATCTGGTTGCAAAAAACTTTGATTATCTGAAAAGTTTATTGATACTGATATAAAATGGATCCAACTGTGTGTGGTTGTGGCCTACCGTCTGGGTAATACTTTGAAATGCAAAAATGTTGATTTTTGTGAGGTATTTATCACGACATTTTGACTTTACAAATTCGGGAACAGTCGGGTTTATTTTCTATGGCAGAACTTTTCTTTTAAGAATTTTCAAAGTTTGTACTTTTTTGTATAAGGTTTTTTCGTAGATTGCGGTTTGTTTTTTCACATACCTTAAGTATCTTAGATCTGGTTGCAAAAAACTTTGATTATCTGAAAAGTTGATTGATACTGCTAAAAAATGGATCCAAACTCTTTGTGGTTTTGGTCTACCGTCTGGGAAAAGCTTTGAAATGCAAAAATGTTGATTTTTGTGAGGTATTTTTTACAAAATTTTGACTTTAAAAACTCGGGAACAATCGGGTTTATTTT
>NW_023001727.1:0-773 GCF_900245975.1 Drosophila guanche | reverse complement strand
GAGATTTTTTTGTTTCCAAATTTTGACTTTAAAAACTCGGGAAAAGTCGGGTTTATTTTCTATGGCAGAACTTGTTTTTCAGGAACTTATTAATGATGTAATTTTTAGTTAAAGGTTTTTTCAGAGGTTGCGGTTTGTTTTTTCACATAACTTAAGTATCTTAATTTTGGTTGTAAAAATCTTTGATTATCTGAAAAGTCGCTTTTATTTTCTATGGCAGATCTAGTTTTTTAAGAACTAGCAATTTTGTAATTTTTAAATTAAGGTTTTTTCAGAGGTTGCAGGTTGTTTTTTCACATAACTTACTTATCTTGATTTTGGTTGTAAAAGTCTTTGATTATCTGAAAAGTTGATTGATACTGCTATAAAATGGATCCAAACTCTGTGTGGTTTTGGCCTACCGTCTAGGTAAAGCTTTGTAATTCAAAATTGTTTATTTTTGTGAGGTATTTTGTACGACATTTTTACTTTAAAAACTCGGGAAAAGTCGGGTTTATTTTCTATGGCAGAACTTGTTTTTTAAGAACTTATTAAGGATGTAATTTTTATTTTAAGGTTTTTTCAGAGGTAGCGATTTGTTTTTTCACATAACTTAAGTATCTTAATTTTTGTTGTAAAAACTTTGGTTATCTGAAAAGCTGATTGATACTGCTATAAAATGGATCCAAAATCTGTGTGGTTTTGGCCTACCGTCTGGGCAAAGCTTTGAAATGCAAAAACGTTGATTGTTGTGAGATTTTTTGTTTTCGAAATTTTTACTTTAAAAGCTCGGG
>NW_023001726.1:0-773 GCF_900245975.1 Drosophila guanche | reverse complement strand
TTAAGGTTTTTACAGAGGTTGTGGTTTGTTTTTTCACATAACTTAAGTATCTTAATTTTGGTTGTAAAAAACTTTGATTATCTGAAAAGTTGATTGATACTCCTTTAAAATGGATCCAAACTGTGTGGTTTTGGCCTACCGTCTGGGTAAAGCTTTGAAATGCAAAAATGTTGATTGATGTGAGATTTTTTTTTTTTTTTCGATAGTTTTACTTTAAAAACTCGGGAAAAGTTGAGTTTATTTTCTTTGGCAGAACTTGTATTTTAGGAACTTATTAAGGAAGTTATTTTAAGTTTAAGGTTTTTTCAGATGTTGCGGTTGGTTTTTCACATAACTGAAGTATCTTAATTTTGGTTGTAAAAAACTTTGATTATCTGAAAAGTTGATTGATTCTGCTATAAAATGGATCCAAACTCTGTGTGGTTTTGGCCTACCGTCTGGGTTAAGCTTTAAAATGCAAAAAATGGTCATTTTTGTGAGGTATTTTGTACGAAATTTTGACTTTAAAAACTCGGGTTTTTGTTTCTATGGCAGAACTTGTTTTTTAAGAACTTATTAAGAAAGTAATTGTAAGTTTAAGGTTTTTTCAGAGTTGTTTTGTTTTTTTTTAATAACTTAAGTATCTTAATTTTGGTTGTAAAAAACTTTGATTATCTGAAAAGTTGATTGATACTGCTATAATATGGATCCAAACTCTGTGTGGTTTTGGCCTACCGTCTGGGTAAAGCTTTGAAATGCAAACATGTTGATTTTTGTGAGGTATTTTTTACAAA
>NW_023001725.1:0-773 GCF_900245975.1 Drosophila guanche | reverse complement strand
AAAAAAGTTCTGTCATGGAAAATAAACCCAACTGTTCCCGAATTTGTAAAGTCAAAAATTCGAAAAAAAAAATTCACAATCAACATTTTTGCATTTCAAAGCTTTACCCAGACGGTAGGCCAAAACCACGCACAGTTTGGATCCACTTAAGTTATGTGAAAAAACAAACCGCAACCTCTGAAAAAACCTTAAACAAAAAAGTAAAAACTTTGAAAATTCTTTAAAAAAAAGTTCTGCCATAGAAAATAAAGCCGACTCTTTCCGAGTTTTTAAAGTCAAAATTTCGACAATAAAAATCTCACAACAATCAACATTTTTGCATTTCGTGGCTTTACCCAGACAGTAGGCTAAAACCACACACAGTTTGGATCCATTTTATAGCAGTATCAATCAGCTTTACAGATAATCAAAGTTTTTTGCAACCAGATCTAAGATACTTAAGTTATGTGAAAAAACAAACCGCAACTTCTGAAAAAACCTTAAACAAATAAGTAAAAACTTTGAAAATTCTTAAAAGAAAAGTTCTGCCATAGAAAATAAAGCCGACTCTTTCCGAGTTTTTAAAGTCAAAATTTCGACAATAAAAATCTCACAACAATCAACATTTTTGCATTTCATGGCTTTACCCAGACGGTAGGCCAAAACCACGCACAGTTTGGATCCACTTAAGTTATGTGAAAAAACAAACCGCTACTTCTAAAAAAATCTTAAACAAAAAATTACTTTCTTAATAAATTCTTAAAAACAAGTTCTGCCATAGAAAATAAACCCGA
>NW_023001724.1:0-773 GCF_900245975.1 Drosophila guanche | reverse complement strand
AAGTCGGGTTTATTTTCTATGGCAGAACTTGTTTTTTAGGAACTTATTAAGGATGTAATTTTTAGTTTAAGGTTTTTTCAGAGGTTGCGGTTTGTTTTTTTACATAACTTAAGTATCTTAGATCTGGTTCCAAAAAACTTTGATTATCTGAAAAGTTGCTTGATACTGCTATAAAATGAATCCAAACTCTGTGTGGTTTTGGCATACCGTCTGGGTAAAGCTTTGAAATGCAAAAATTTTGATTTTTGTGAGTTATTTTGTACGAAATTTTGGCTTTAAAAACTTGGGAAAAGTCGGTTTTATTTTCTATGGCAGAACTTGTCTTTTAAGAACTTATTAAGGAAGTAATTTTAAATTTAAGGTTTTTTCAGAGGTTGCGGTTTGTTTTTTCACATAACTTAAGTATCTTAGATCTGGTTGCAAAAAACTTTGATTATCTGAAAAGTTGATTGATACTGCTATAAAATGGATCCAAACTCTTTGTGGTTTTGGCCTACCATCTCGGAAAAGCTTTGAAATGCAAAAGTGTGGATTGTTGTGAGATTTTTTTTCGAAAATTTTACCTTAAAAATTTGGGAGAAGTCGGTTATATTTTCTATGCCAGAACTTTTTTTTTAAGAACTAGCATTTTTGTAATTTTTAGTTTAAGGTTTTTTCAGAGGTTACGGTTTGTTTTTTTACATAACTTAAGTATCTTAGATCTGGTTCCAAAAAACTTTGATTATCTGAAAAGTTGCTTGATACTGCTATAAAATGGATCCAAACTCTGTGTG
>NW_023001723.1:0-773 GCF_900245975.1 Drosophila guanche | reverse complement strand
TATCAATCAACTTTTCAGATAATCAAAGTTTTTTACAACGAAAATTAAGATACTTAAGTTAAGTGAAGAAACAAACCGCAACCTCTGAAAAACCCTTAAACTAAAAATTACATCCTTAATAAGTTCCTAAAAAAACAAGTTCTGCCATAGAAAATAAAACCGACTTTTCCCAAGTTTTTAAAGTACAAATTTCGAAAAAGAAAATCTCACAACAATCAACATTTTTGCATTTCAAAACTTTTCCGAGACGGTAGGCCAAAACCACACAGAGTTTGGATCCATTTTAAAGCAGTATCAATCAACTTTTCAGATAATCAAAGCTTTTTACAACCAGATCTAAGATACTTAAGTTATGTGAAAAAACAAACCGCAACCTCTGAAAAAACCTTAAACTAAAAATTACATCCTTAATAAGTTCCTTAAAAAAAACAAGTTCTGCCCAAGAAAATAAAACCGACTTTTCCCAAGTTTTTAAAGTCAAAATTTCAAAACAAAAAATCTCACAACAATCAACATTTTTGCATTTTAAAGCTTTACCCAGACGGTAGGCCAAAACCACACAGAGTTTGGATCCATTTTATAGCAGTATCAATCAACTTTTCAGATAATCAAAGTTTTTTACAACGAAAATTAAGATACTTAAGTTAAGTGAAGAAACAAACCGCAACCTCTGAAAAACCCTTAAACTAAAAATTACATCCTTAATAAGTTCCTAAAAAAACAAGTTCTGCCATAGAAAATAAAACCGACTTTTCCCAAGTTTTTAAAGTACA
>NW_023001722.1:0-773 GCF_900245975.1 Drosophila guanche | reverse complement strand
ACTTTTCTTTTAAGAATTTTCAAAGTTTGTACTTTTTTTGTTTAAGGTTTTTTCAGAGGCTGCGGTTTGTTTTTTCACATAACTTAAGTATCTTAGATCTGGTTGCAAAAAACTTTGATTATCTTAAAAGTTTATTGATACTGCTATAAAATGTATCCAAACTCTTTGTGGTTTTGGTCTACCGTCTGGGAAAAGCTTTAAAATGCAAAAATGTTGATTTTTGTGAGGTATTTTTTACGAAATTTTGACTTTAAAAACTCGGGAAGAGTCGGGTTATTTTCTATGGCAGAACTTTTTTTTAGGAACTTATTAAAGATGTAATTATTAGTTTAAGGTTTTTTCAGAGGTTGCGGTCTGTTTTTTCACATAACTAAAGTATCTTAGATCTGGTTGCAAAAAACTTTGATTATCTTAAAAGTTTATTGATACTGCTAAAAAATTGATCGAAACTGTGTGTGGTTTTTGCCTACCGTCTGGGTAAAGCTTTGAAATGCAAAAATGTTGGTTGTTGTGAGATTTTTATTGTCGAAATATTGACTTTAAAAACTCGGGAAGAGTCGGGTTATTTTCTATTGCAGAACTTTTTTTTAGGAACTTATTGAAGATGTAATTTTTAGTTTAAGGTTTTTTCAGAGGTTGCGGTCTGTTTTTTCACATAACTAAAGTATCTTAGATCTGGTTGCAAAAAACTTTGATTATCTGTAAAGTTTATTGAAACTGCTATAAAATGGATCCAAACTCTGTGTGGTTTTGGCCTACCGTCTAGGTTAAGC
>NW_023001721.1:0-773 GCF_900245975.1 Drosophila guanche | reverse complement strand
AAAATCTCACAACAATCCACATTTTTGCATTTCAAAGCTTTTCCGAGACGGTAGGCCAAAAGCACACAGAGTTTGGATCCACTTTATAGCAGTATCAATCAACTTTTCAGATAATCAAAATTTTTTACAACCAAAATTAAGATACTTAAGTTATGTGAAAAAACGAACCGCAACCTCTGAAAAAACCTTAAACGAAAAAATACAAAATTGCTAGTTCTTAAAAAAACAAGTTCTGCCATAGAAAATAAATCCAACTTTTCCCGAGTTTTTAAAGTCAAAATTTCGGGAAAAAAAATATCACAACAATCCACATTTTTGCATTTCAAAGCTTTTCGGGACGGTAGGCCAAAACCACTCAGAGTTTGGATCCATTTTATAGCAGTATCAATCAACTTTTCAGATAATCAAAGTTTTTTACAACCACAGTTAAGATACTTAAGTTATGTGAAAAAACAAACCGAAGCCTCTGAAAAAAACTTAAACTATAAATTACAAAATTGCTAGTTCTTAAAAAACAAGTTCTGCCATATAAAATAAAACCAACTTTTCCCGAGTTTTTAAAGTCAAAAATTCGAAAAAAAAAATCTCACAACAATCCACATTTTTGCATTTCAAATCTTTTCCGAGACGGTAGGCCAAAACCACACAGAGTTTGGATCCATTTTATAGCAGAATCAATCAACTTTTCAGATAATCAAAGTTTTTTACAACCAAAGTTAAGATACTTAAGTTATGTGAAAAACCAACCGCAACATCTAAAAAAACCTTAAACT
>NW_023001720.1:0-773 GCF_900245975.1 Drosophila guanche | reverse complement strand
GAAAAGAACAACAAAAGCTGCAGGACAGTGTGGGTTTAGCCACTGCTAATTAATTTCTTCTTTCTGGCTATAATAATGATCCAATCGGATCCCAATTTATTGATCTGATAGATATGACCATTTCCTACAGAATGGCGGTTTTAGTTTTCTTCTATATTTGAAATTGTAGATTTGGGAGGTTTTCGCCCTTTTGCGGGGCGGAATGGGCAGGGCACATTTTTTAAATACACTTGTAATAGTGTTAGCATACAGAAGTCTGGATGCAAAATTTGGTAGCTCTAGCTTTTATAGTCTCTGAGATTCAGGAGCTCAACAAGACGGACGGACAGACGGAAGGACAGACGGACGGACAGACAGGGCTCAATCGACTCGGCCATTGATGGTGATCAAGAATATATACACTTTATGGGGTAGAAAACGATTTCTTCTGTGTGTTACATACATTAACTTTGTGCACAAATACAATATACCCAATTTACTCTTCGAGTACCGGGTATAAAAGAAATATAAGCTGCGTGAGGGGGGGGGGGTTGTTAAAAGTCGGCAGAGGCAGAGGGACGACAGAGGCAGAGGTCGAGTAAAGCAGAGTGTGAATGAGAGAATGTGAAAAGAACAACAAAAGCTGCAGGACAGTGTGGGTTTAGCCACTGCTAATTAATTTCTTCTTTCTGGCTATAATAATGATCCAATCGGATCCCAATTTATTGATCTGATAGATACGGCCATTCCCTACATCCCTATCTTTAAAATTGTAGATTTGGAAGGTTTTCGCC
>NW_023001719.1:0-773 GCF_900245975.1 Drosophila guanche | reverse complement strand
ACTCCACAAACAGTTTGGATCCATTTTATAGCAGTATCAATCAACTTTTCAGATAATCAAAGTTTTTTACAACCAAAATTAAGATACTTAAGTTATGTGAAAAAACAAACAGCAACCTCTGAAAAAACCTTAAACTAAAAATGACATCCTTAATAAGTTCCTAAAAAACAAGTTCTGCCATAGAAAATAAACCCGAGTTATCCCGAGTTTTTAAAGTCAAAATTTCGAAAAAAAAAAATCTCACAACAATCAACAATTTTGCTTTACAAAGATTTACCCAGACGGTAGGCCAAAACCACACAGAGTTTGGATCCATTTTATAGCAGTATCACTCAACTTTTCAGATAATCAAAGTTTTTTACAACCACAATTAAGATACTTAAGTTATGTGAAAAAACAAACCGCAACCTCTGAAAAACCTTTAACTAAAAATTACAAAATTGCTAGTTCTTAAAAAACAAGATCTGCCATAGAAAATAAAAGCGACTTTTCAAGTAATCAAAGTTTTCTACAACCAAAATTAAGATACTTAAGTTATGTGAAAAAACAAACAGCAACCTCTAAAAAAACCTTAAACTAAAAATGACATCCTTAATAAGTTCCTAAAAAACAAGTTCTGCCATAGAAAATAAACCCGAGTTCTCCCGAGTTTTTAAAGTCAAAATTTCGAAAAAAAAAATCTCACAACAATCAACAATTTTGCATTACCTAGACGGTAGGCCAAAACCACACAGAGTTTGGATCCATTTTATAGCAGAATCAATCAACTTTTC
>NW_023001718.1:0-773 GCF_900245975.1 Drosophila guanche | reverse complement strand
GGCCAAAATTTGGAAGAGCAAATGGTCCCGAAATGAGTTGGAGACACGCTAATCTTGAAAGAGGATGTCTCCCTGGCATATGAGAAATTAAACTTCTCCACCTTTAAGCCAACGGCTTTTATTTTGCTTTGTATAAAAGCAGTTACATCATTAGATGTGAGGTCAGGGGCAAGCCGAGAGACAAAAACTTGCCGCTTTGGTGGGACTCCCACCAGAGGTTTTGGCACCACAGATCTGGTACCTGTGACGGCAATATCCGGTGGTCCGGGACGTTTATTAACTGGTGGGATCGAAATAGATGGGATGGGCTTTGGAACGGACTCGACAGACACGGACGCTACAGTACTAACTGGCTGCATGTTCTCCGAGATGATCGATTCGGAAGCCGAAACTTGATCACCAGCAGTTGTCGTTTTTTTGCATTTCAAAACTTTACCCAGATGGTAGGCCAAAAACACACAGAGTTTGGATCCATTTTATAGCAGTATCAATCAACTTTTCAGATAATCAAAGTTTTTTACAACCACAATTAAGATACTTAAGTTATGTGAAAAAACAAACCGCAACCTCTGAAAAAAACCTTAAACTAAAAATTCCATCATTAATAAGTTCCTAAAAAAACAAGTTCTGCCATAGAAAATAAACTCGACTTTTCCCGATTTTTTAAAGTCAAAATTTGACGGTAGGCCAAAACCACACAGAGTTTGGATCCATTTTATAGCAGTATCAATCAACTTTTCAGATAATCAAAGTTTTTTGCAACCAGATCTAAG
>NW_023001717.1:0-773 GCF_900245975.1 Drosophila guanche | reverse complement strand
TTCACATAACTTAAGTATCTTAACTGTGGTTGTAAAAAACTTTGATTATCTGAAAATTTGATTGATACTGCTATAAAATGGATCCAAACTATGAGTGGTTTTGGCCTACCGTCTCGAAAAGCTTTGAAATGCAAAAATGTTGATTGTTGTGAGATTTTTTTTTTTCGAAATTTTGACTTTAAAAACTCGGGAAAAGTCAGTTATATTTTCTATGGCAGAACTTGTTTTTTAAGAACTAGTAATTTTGTAATTTTTAGTTCAAGGTTTTTTCAGAGGTTGCGGTTCGTTTTTTCACATAACTTAAGTATCTTAATTTTGGTTGTAAAAACCCTTGATTATCTGAAAAGTTGATTGATACTGCTATTAAATGGATCCAAACTCTGAGTGATTTTGGCCTACCGTCTCGAAAAGCTTTGAAATGCAAAAATGTTGATTGTTGTGAGATTTTTTTTTTCGAAATTTTGACTTTAAAAACTCGGGAAAAGTTGGTTTTATTTTCTATGGCAGAACTTGTTTTTTAAGAACTAGCAATTTTGTAATTTTTAGTTTAAGGTTTTTTCAGAGGTTTCGGTTTTTTTTTCACATAACTTAAGTATCTTAACTGTGGTTGTAAAAAACTTTGATTATCTGAAAATTTGATTGATACTGCTATAAAATGGATCCAAACTATGAGTGGTTTTGGCCTACCGTCTCGAAAAAGCTTTGAAATGCAAAAATGTGGATTGTTGTGAGATTTTTTTTTCTTCGCAATTTTGACTTTAAAAACTCGGGAA
>NW_023001716.1:0-774 GCF_900245975.1 Drosophila guanche | reverse complement strand
CTCACAACAATCAACATTTTTACATTTCAAAGCTTTTCCGAGACGGTAGGCCAAAACCACAAACAGTTTGGATCCATTTAATAGCAGTATCAAAAAACTTTTCAGTTAATCAAAGTTTTTTCCATCCAAAATTAAGATACTTAAGTTATGTGAAAAAACGAACCGCAACCTCTGAAAAAACCTTAAACTAAAAATTACATCATTAATAAGTTCTTGAAAAAACAAGTTCTGCCATAGAAAATAAACCCGACTTTTCCCGAGTTTTTAAAGTCAAAATTTCGAAAAAAAAAATATCTCACAACAATCAACAATTTTGCATTACAAATCCTTACCCAGGCGGTACGCCAAAACCACACAGAGTTTGGATCCATTTTATAGAAGTATCAATAAAATTTTCAGATAATGAAAGTTTTTTGCAACCACAATTAAGATATTTAAGTTATGTGAAAAAACAAACCGCAACCTCTGAAAAAACCTGAAACTTAAAATTACTTCCTTAATAAGTTCTTAAAAAACAAGTTCTGCCATAGAAAATAAACCCGACTTTTCCTGAGTTTTTAAAGTCAAAATTTGGAAAAAAAAAAATCTCACAACAATAAGCATTTTTGCATTTCAAATCCTTACCCAGGCGGTAGGCCAACTCCACAAACAGTTTGGATCCATTTTATAGCAGTATCAATCAACTTTTCAGATAATCAAAGTTTTTTTACAACCACAATTAAGATACTTAAGTTATGTGAAAAAACAAACAGCAACCTCTGAAAAAACCTTAAA
>NW_023001715.1:0-774 GCF_900245975.1 Drosophila guanche | reverse complement strand
GGGGGGGGGGGGGGGGGTGGTTTGAAGTCGGCAGAGGCAGAGGCCGAGTGAAGCAGAGTGTGAATGAGAGAATGTGAAAAGAACAACAAAAGTTGCAGGACAGTGTGGGCTTAGCCACTGCTAATTAATTTCTTCTTTCTGGCTATAATAATGATCCAATCGGATCCCAATTTATTGATCTGATAGACATGGATATTCCCTACAGAATGGCGTTTTTAGTTTTCTTCTATCTTTAAAATTGTAGATTTGAGAGGTTTTCGCCCTTTTGCGGGGGCGGAATGGGGCGGGGCACATTTTTTAAATACACTTGTAACAGTGTGAGCATACAGAAGTCTGGATGCAAAATTTGGTGGCTCTAGCTTTTATAGTCTCTGAGATTCAGGTGCTCAAGAAGACGGACGGACGGACAGACGGACAGGCAGACAGGGCTCAATCGACTCGGCTATTGATGGTGATCAATAATATGTACACTTCTTTCTGTGTGTTACATACATTAACTTTGTGCACAAATACAATATACCCTATTTACTCTTCAAGTACCGGGTATAAAACAAATATAAGCTGCGTGAGGGAGTGGGTGGGGGGGGGGGGGGTGCATTCCCTACAGAATGGCGTTTTTAGTTTTCTTTTAACTTTAAAATTGTAGATTTGCAGGACAGTGTGGGTTTAGCCACTGCTAATTAATATCTTCTTTCTGGCTATAATGATCCAATCGGATCCCAATTTGGTGATCTGATAGATATGGCCATTCCCTACAGAATGGCGTTTTTAATT
>NW_023001714.1:0-774 GCF_900245975.1 Drosophila guanche | reverse complement strand
GGCTATAATAATGATCCAATCGGATCCCAATTTATTGATCTGATAGATATGACCATTCCCTACAGAATGGCGTTTTTAGTTTTCTTCTTTCTTTAAAATTGTAGATTTGGGAGGTTTTCGCCCTTTGCGGGGGCGGAATGGGGCGGGGCACATTTTTTAAATACACTTGTAACAGTGTGAGCATGCAGAAGTCTGGATGCAAAATTTGGTAGCTCTAGCTTTTATAGTCTCTGAGATTCAGGTGCTCAACAAGACGGACGGACAGACGGACGGACAGACGGACGGACAGACGGACGGACAGACAGGGCTCAATCGACTCGGCTATTGATGGTGATCAAGAATATATACACTTTATGGAGTCGGAAATGATTCCTTCTGTGTTTTACATACATTAATTTTGTGCACAAATACAATATACCCTATATACTCTTCAAGTACCGGGTATAAAACAAATATAAGCTGCATGAGGGGGGGGTGGTTAAAAGTCGGCAGAGGCAGAGGGACGGCAGAGGCAGAGGCCGAGTGAAGCAGAGTGTGAATGAGAGAATGTGAAAAGAACAACAACAGCTGCAGGTCAGTGTGGGTTTAGCCACTGCTAATTAATTTCTTCTTTCTGGCTATAATAATGATCCAATCGGATCCCAATTTGGTGATCTGATAGATATGGCCATTCCCTACAGAATGGCGTTTTTAGTTTTCTTCTATCTTTGAAATTGAAGATTTGGGAGGTTTTCGCCCTTTTGCGGGGGCGGAATGGGCGGGGCACATTTTTTA
>NW_023001713.1:0-774 GCF_900245975.1 Drosophila guanche | reverse complement strand
TTACAACGAAAATTAAGATATTTAAGTTATGTAAGAAAACAAACCGCAACCTCTGAAAAAACCTTAAATTATCCGACCTTATCCCGAGTTTTTAAAGTAAAAATATCGAAAAGAAAAATCTCACATCAATCAACATTTTTGCATTTTAAAGCTTTACCCAGACGGTAGGCCAAAACCACACAGAGTTTGGATCCATTTTATAGCAGTATCAATCAACTTTTCAGATAATCAAAGTTTTTTGCAACCAGATCTAAGATACTTAAGTTATGTGAAAAAACAAACCGCAACCTCTGACAAAACCTTAAACTTAAAATTACTTTCTTAATAAGTTCTTAAAAAACAAATTCTGGCATAGAAAATAAACCCGACTTTTCCCGAGTTTTTAAAGTAAAAATTTCGAGAAACAAAAAATCTCACAACAATCAACATTTTTGCATTTCATAGCTTTACCCAGACGGTAGGCCAAAACTACAAACAGTTTGGATCCATTTTATACCAGTATCAATCAACTTTTCAGATAATCAAAGTTTTTTACAACGAAAATTAAGATATTTAAGTTATGTAAGAAAACAAACCGCAACCTCTGAAAAAACCTTAAATTATCCGACCTTATCCCGAGTTTTTAAAGTAAAAATATCGAAAAGAAAAATCTCACATCAATCAACATTTTTGCATTTCAAAGCTTTTCCGAGACGGTAGGCCAAAACCACGCAGAGTTTGGATCCATTTTCTAGCAGTATCAATCAACTTTTCAGATAATCAAAGTTTTTTACA
>NW_023001712.1:0-774 GCF_900245975.1 Drosophila guanche | reverse complement strand
AAAAATTTGATTATCTGAAAAGTTGATTGATACTGCTATAAAATGGATCCAAACTCTGTGTGGTTTTGGCCTACCGTCTCGGTAAAGCTTTGAAATGCAAAAATGTTGATAGTTGGGGAGATTATTTTTTTCTTCGAAATTTTGACTTTAAAAATTCGGGAAAAGTCGGGTTTATTTTCTATGGCTGAACTCGTTTTTTAAGAACTTATTAAGGATGTAATTTTTAGCTTAAGGTTTTATAAAACTTAAGTATTTTAGATCTGGTTGTACAGAACTTTGATTATCTGAAAAGTTGATTGATGCTGCTATGAAGTGGATCCAAACAGTGTGCGGTTTTTGGCCTACCGTCTCGGAAAAGCTTTGACATGCAATAATGATAATTGTTGGGAGATTTTTTTTTTTGTTTTTGAATTTTTTGACTTTAAAATCTCGGAAAAAGTCGGGTTTAGTTTCTATGGCAGAACATGTTTTTTAAGAACTTATTAAGGATGTACTTTTTAGTTTCAGGTTTTTTCAGAGGTTGCGGTTGGTTTTTTCACATAACTTAAGTATCTTAATTTTGGTTGTAAAAAACATTGATTATCTGAAAAGTTGATTGATACTGCTATAAAATGGATCCAAACTCTGTGTGGTTTTGGCCTATCGTCTGGGTAAAGCTTTGAAATGCAAAAATGTTCATTTTTGTGAGGTATTTTTTACAAAATTTTGACTTTAAAAACTCGGGAAAAGTCGGGTTTATTTTCTATGGCTGAACTCGTTTTTTTAAGAACTTAT
>NW_023001711.1:0-774 GCF_900245975.1 Drosophila guanche | reverse complement strand
GGTTATGTTCCCTTTTATGGTTTTGCAAACTTTTCACCACGTTTTTTTTTTGTTTTTGTATATTTTCTACACGCACATCAATTAAGTCTTCAAACCTTGAATGCAATTTTTGTTCTGTGCAGCATGCACTTAGCCTAACTATTTTACCCCTCCAAAAGTTGTGTATGAGAGAGCTAAGAAGGTTCTCGAAGGGCTAGCCGTAAGCTATGTTTGAAGAGAGAAAAGCTCACATGTCAACGGTGCTCGCACATGCAATTTCGAAAGAGAGAGCTTTTCAAGATAACAGCTTCTGATCTTGCATGTGGGCTCTCGCTGGAATGCGTACAGTGGGGGAGGTTCAATATTTTCTTGATAAAATTAGAAGACTGTTCCCCAAAAACAAACAAACATTCTAACCTTTTGTTTTTGGTCTGCAACCTTCACAATTTGTTTTATACCCGGTACTCGAAGAGTAAATAGGGTATATTGTATTTGTGCACAAAGTTAATGTATGTAACACACAGAAGGAATCGTTTCCGACCCCATAAAGTGTATATATTCTTGATCACCATCAATAGCCGATTCGATTGAGCCCTGTCTGTCCGTCCGTCTGTCCGTCCGTCTTGTTGAGCACCTGAATCTCAGAGACTATAAAAGCTAGAGCCACCAAATTTTGCATCCAGACTTCTGTATGCTCACACTGTTACAAGTGTATTTAAAAAATGTGCCCCGCCCCATTCCGCCCCCGCAAAAGGGCGAAAGCCTCCCAAATCTACAATTTTAAAGATAGAAGAA
>NW_023001710.1:0-774 GCF_900245975.1 Drosophila guanche | reverse complement strand
ATAGAAAATAAAAGCGACTTTTCAAGTAATCAAAGTTTTTTACAACCAAAATTAAGATACTTAAGTTATGTGAAAAAACAAACCGCAACCTCTGAAAAAACATGAAACTTAAAATTACTTCCTTAATAAGTTCTTAAAAAACAAGTTCTGCCATAGAAAATAAACCCGACTTTTCCCGAGTTTTTAAAGTCAAAATTTGGAAAAAAAAAATCTCACAACAATCAACAATTTTGCATTACAAAGCTTTACCTAGACGGTAGGCCAAAACAACACAGAGTTTGGACCCATTTTATGCAGAATCAATCTTTTCAGATAATAAAAGTTTTTTGCAACCAGATTTAAGATACTTAAGTTATGAAAAAAAAACAAACCGCAACCTCTAAAAAAAAGTTTATACTAAAAATTACTTCCTTAATAAGTTCTTAAAAAAATGTTCTGCCATAGAAAATAAACCCCACTTTTCTAGAGTTTTTAAAGTAAAAATTTCGAAAACAAAAAATCTCACAACAATAAGCATTTTGTAACGGATACGTGAAGTGTCGTCTCGTCAGCACTCTCTGTCTACTAAAAGTTGACGGCTAGGCTCAGGGAAAATGGGGTGGGTGGTGTGCTGCGAAAACGAACTCCGTCACCTAACAAAATCGTAGACAGATTTACGGGAACTGGGATCGGAATTACAAACCCGGACGGAACTTAAGGTCCACTACCTACTGTGAAGAGCAAGGTGGATGTGCTCTTCCCTCTTGACCCACCCTCCATGTAGAATAACATAAG
>NW_023001709.1:0-774 GCF_900245975.1 Drosophila guanche | reverse complement strand
TTCATTTTTGTGAGGTATTTTGTACGAAATTTTGACTTTAAAAACTCGGGTTTTTTTTCTATGGCAGAACTTGTTTTTTAAGAACTTATTAAGAAAGTAATTTTAAGTTTAAGGTTTTTTCAGCGGTTTCGGTTTGTTTTTTCACATAACTTAAGTATCTTAATTTTGGTTGTAAAAAACCTTGATTATCTAAAAAGTTGATTGATACTGCTATTAAATGGATCCAAACTCTGTGTGGGTTTGGCCTACCGTCTCGGTAAAGCTTTAAAATGCAAAAATGTTCATTTTTGTGAGGTATTTGGGCGAAATTTTGACTATAAAAACTCGGGTTTATTTTCTATGGCAGAGCTTGTTTTTTAAGAACTTATTAAGAAAGTAATTTTAAGTTTCAGGTTTTTTCAGAGGTTGCGGTTTGTATTTTCACATAACTTAAATATTTTAATTTTGGTTGTAAAAAACTTTAATTATCTGAAAAGTTTATTGATACTGCTATAAAGTGGATCCAAGCTCTGTGTGGTTTTGGCCTACCGTCTCGGAAAAGCTTTGAAATGCAAAAATGTGGATTGTTGTGAGATTTTTTTTTTTTTTCGAAATTTTGACTTTAAAAACTTGGGAAAAGTTGGTTTTAATTTCTATGGCAGAACTTGTTTTTTAAGAACTAGCAATTTTGTAATTTTTAGTTTAAGGTTTTTTCAGAGGTTGTGGTTTGTTTTTTCACATAACATAAGTATCTTAATTTTGGTTGTAAAAACCCTTGATTATCTGAAAAGTTGA
>NW_023001708.1:0-774 GCF_900245975.1 Drosophila guanche | reverse complement strand
GCCGGTTGGCCAGCAATCCGAACATATGTACATACATATGTACATAAATATGTACATACATTTTATACCGTACGCATTGCACTCCCTACATACTGAATTTTTATGTATTGGTCCGGTTTCTTTAAATCTTATTTCCTAAAAAACCAAATAAAAGATTGTCCAAAAACTAGCAACCCTTATAAACAAATTTGTATGTATTGGCCCGGTTTCTTTAAACCTTGTTTCCTAAAAAACCAAATAAAAGAGGGTCCATAAAACTAGCAACTCTTATATAAAAATTGATTAATCTATCCGATAAAATTATATGATTTGTCCTGGGAGTCCTGGCTAGCTGGTAATATTAACCTAAATCTCAAAATCAATAAATAAGACTTCCTATCAACAAAAAATCCGACTGCAAAAAATACCGTACATTGGCATTGGCCCCTTTTGTTTAAACATTATTTCTAAACCCACCCAGCAAAGAAGAAATCCTTAAAAAAGACGCCACTATAGGAAAATTATTTATCTTTCTGTTCAAATTATATGTTCAGCCTTAAGAGTTCTGGGTAGCCAGTAGTATTAAACAGAAATTTAAAACCGAAGAATATGACTTCCTTTCAACAAAAAATATTTAGTTTACTTGTTTACACATTATTTTCAAAAATAAAGAAAGAAAACCAATTATATAAAAAACTGACTTATCAGTTGGACATAACTTCCATATATATTTCTGAAGCCGGTTGGCCAGCAATCCGATCTTGTGTACATATGTACATATATTTTATACCGTAC
>NW_023001707.1:0-774 GCF_900245975.1 Drosophila guanche | reverse complement strand
CATTTTATAGCAAAATCAATCAACTTTTCAGATAATCAAGATTTTTTACAACGAAAATTTAGATACTTAAGTTATGTGAAAAAACAAACCGCAACCTCTGGTTGGTCAGATAATCAAGATTTTTTACAACGAAAATTTAGATACTTAAGTTATGTGAAAAAACAAACCGCAACCTCTGAAAAAACCTTAAACTTAAAATAACTTCCTTAATAAGTTCTAAAAAAACAAGTTCTGCCATAGAAAATAAACCCGACTTTTCCCGAGTTTTTAAAGTCACAAATTCGTAAAAAATACCTCACAAAAATCAACATTTTTGCATTTCAAAGGTTTACCCAGACGGTAGTCCAAAACCACACGGAGTTTGGATCCATTTTATAGCAGAATCAATCAACTTTTCAGACAATCAAAGTTTTTTGCAACCAGATCCTAGATACTTAAGTTATGTGAAAAAACAAACCGCAACCTCTGAAAAAACCTTAAACTAAAAATTGCATCCTTAATAAGTTCCTAAAAAAACAAGTTCTGCCATAGAAAATAAAACCGACTTTTCCCAAGTTTTTAAAGTCAAAATTTCGAAAAAAAAAATCTCACAACAATCAACAATTTTGCATTTTAAAGCTTTACCCAGACGGTAGGCCAAAACCACACAGCGTTTGGATCCATTTTATAGCAGTATCAATCAACTTTTCAGATAATCACAGTTTTTTTGCAACCAGATCTAAGATACTTAAGTTATGTGAAAAAACAAACCGCAACCTCTGAAAAAACCTTAAA
>NW_023001706.1:0-774 GCF_900245975.1 Drosophila guanche | reverse complement strand
CCCATATACATGTATAATATAACTTCAGCATGATTTGATTATGAAGAAACGATAATGTACGATATGATATACTGTACTGTATGGCCTTTCATATAAAATAGGCATTGTTTTGATATAAATACAAGATGTATATTGGTTATGATGGTTGATTGGGCATGTTTCCCATATACATGTATAATATAACTTCAGCATGATTTGAGTATGAAGAAACGATAATGTACGATGTGATATAGTGTACTGTATGGCCTTTCATATGAAATGGGCATTGTATTGATAATGGCTTTGATGGTTGATTGGGCATGTTTCCCATATACATGTATAATATAACTTCAGCATGATTTGATTATGAAGAAACGATAATGTACGATATGATATACTGTACTGTATGGCCTTTCATATAAAATAGGCATTGTTTTCATATAAATACAAGATGTATATTGGTTATGATGGTTGATTGGGCATGTTTCCCATATACATGTATAATATAACTTCAGCATGATTTGATTATGAAGAAACGATAATGTACGATATGATATAGTGTACTGTATGGCCTTTCATATGAAATGGGCATTGTATTGATATAAATACAAAATGTATAATGGCTTTGATGGTTGATTGGGCATGTTTCCCATATACATGTATAATATAACTTCAGCATGATTTGATTATGAAGAAACGATAATGTACGATATGATATAGTGTACTGTATGGCCTTTCATATGAAATAGGCATTGTGTTGAAATAAATACAAGATGTAAATTGGTTATAATGGTT
>NW_023001705.1:0-775 GCF_900245975.1 Drosophila guanche | reverse complement strand
TATTGTTGAGTCATGCGCAAATAACTTGGCTTATTAGAGATTCAAAGCCACCACCTCTGTGGCACCTTCGCTCCCCTTCGCTGCCTGACGGCGGCACTGGGTAACCATTTCGCCCAACTGTGTGGAGACCATCGCGTTGGAGTCCGCGTTAGCGTTCAACACTGTCCCATTCAAATGCAAATGAGCTTAATCAAAAGCAGAGCTGCCTGCCAGCCATACCGCCCCAGTGTCTGCGCTGAGCTTGAGCGGCTTTTTGGCTAACGTCAGCCAGGCCCGAGGGCGTTGCCAGAGGTGCGACAAATGCCAGACACACGAAGATACGCACGAGCCACGCACGACCAAAATATTTAGCAGCAAATGGGAGAGAGAAATGTGGTGGTGGTGTCCTTATCCCTAAGGAAAAATGGGGAATCCTTAAAGTGAACTCTAAATGAGCAGATACTTTCGCTCGATCTCCTTACGCACTCCTTCGTCCCTCTCGAGTTGCAGATACTCCTACGCTCACGCTCTCACGACTCCCTCACGTACATCTCTCTGTCAACTTTGAGGGGTTTGGGGCTTAGCTGGACAACTGGCCAACTGGCCAACGCTGCAGGGGTTCATCCCCATCCATGCCAGGGGGACGGAGATGTGGCGATGTGCCGCTGTGGCGGTGTTAATGAAAAAACGTTAAGCAAAACGACTTAATCGCAAATCACAAAATACATTACATACACAGTATACATAGATATGTATGTGATTTGCATATTAGCATACATATTTATTATTATACATA
>NW_023001704.1:0-775 GCF_900245975.1 Drosophila guanche | reverse complement strand
CGTAAACTAAAAATTACATCTTTAATAAGTTCCTAAAAAAAAGTTCTGCCATAGAAAATAAACCCGACTGTTCCCGAGTTTTTAAAGTCAATATTTCGACAATAAAAATCTCACAACAACCAAAATTTTTGCATTTCAAAGCTTTACCCAGACGGTAGGCGAAATCCACACACATTTTGGATCAATTTTTTAGCAGTATCAATCAACTTTTCAGATAATCAAAGTTTTTTGCAACCAGATCTAAGATACTTAAGTTATGTGAAAAAACAAACCGAAACCTCTGAAAAAACCTTAAACAAAAAATGTACAAACTTTGAAAATTCTTAAAAGAAAAGTTCTGCAATAGAAAATAAACCCTAATGTTCCCGAGTTTTTAAAGTCAATATTTCGACAGTAAAAATCTCACAACAACCAACATTTTTGCATTTCAGAGCTTTACTTAGACGGTAGGCCAAAACCACACAGAGTTTGGATCCATTTTATAGCAGTATCAATAAACTTTTCAGATAATCAAAGTTTTTTGCAACCAGATCTAAGATACTTAAGTAATGTGAAACAACAAACCGCTTCTTCTAAAAAAACTTTAAACTAAAAATTACATCTTTAATAAGTTTCTAAAAATAAAGTTCTGCCATAGAAAATAAACCCGACTGTTCCCGAGTTCTTAAAGTCAATATTTCGACAATAAAAATCTCACAACAATCAACATTTTTGCATTTCAAAGCTTTACCCAGACGGTAGGCGAAATCCACACACAGTTTGGATCAATTTTTTA
>NW_023001703.1:0-775 GCF_900245975.1 Drosophila guanche | reverse complement strand
AAAAAAAAACAAACCGCAAGCTCTAAAAAAAACCTTAAACTAAAAATTACTTCCTTAATAAGTTCTTAAAAGAAAAGTTCTTCCATAGAAAATAAACCCGACTTTTCCCGAATTTTTAAAGTAAAAATTTCGAAGAAAAAAAAAATCTCACAACAATCAACATTTTTGCATTTCAAAGCTTTTCCGAGACGGTAGGCCAAAACCACAAACAGTTTGGATCCATTTAATAGCAGTATCAATCAACTTTTTAGATAATCAAGGTTTTTTACAACCAAAATTAAGATACTTAAGTTATGTGAAAAAACAAACCGCAACCTATGAAAATTCAAAGCAATCAAAGTTCTTTACAACCAGGTCTAAGATGGTTAAGTTATGTGAAAAAACAAACCGCCACTTCTAAAAAACCTTAAACAAAAAAGTAACAAACTTTGAAAATTTTTAAAAGAAAACTTCTTCCATAGAAAATAAAACCAACTTTTCCCGAGTTCTTAAAGTCAAAATTTCGAAAAAAAATCTCACAACAATCCATATTTTTGCATTTCAAAGCTTTTCCGAGACGGTAGGCCAAAACCACTTAGAGTTTGGATCCACTTTATAGCAGTATCAATCAACTTTTCAGATAATCTAAATTTTTTACAACCAAAATTCAGATTCTTAACTTATGTGAAAAAACAAACCGCAACCTCTAAAAAAACCTAAAACTAAAAATTACATCCTTAATAAGTTCTTAAAAAACAAGTTCTGCCATAGAAAATAAACCCGACTTTTCCCGAGT
>NW_023001702.1:0-775 GCF_900245975.1 Drosophila guanche | reverse complement strand
CACACAGAGTTTGGATCCATTTTATAGCAGTATCAATCAACTTTTCAGATAATCAAAGTTTTTTACAACCACAATTAAGATACTTAAGTTATGTGAAAAAACAAACAGCAACCTCTAAAAAGACCTTTAAACTAAAAATTACATCCTTAATAAGATCCTAAAAAACAAGTTCTGCCATAGAAAATAAACCCGACTTTTCCCGAGTTTTTAAAGTAAGAATATCGAAAAAAAAAATCTCACATCAATCAACATTTTTGCATTTCAAATCCTTACCCAGGCGGTAGGCCAAATCCACAAACAGTTTGGATCCATTTTATAGCAGTATCAATCAACTTTTGAGATAATTAAAGTTTTTTACAACCAAAATTAAGATAAACAAACCACAACCTCTGAAAAAATCTCACAACAATCAACAATTTTGCATTACAAAGCTTTACCTAGACGGTAGGCCAAAACCACACAGAGTTTGGATCCATTTTATAGCAGTATCAATCAACTTTTCAGATAATCAAAGTCTTTTTTACAACCACAATTAAGATACTTAAGTTATGTGAAAAAACAAACAGCAACCTCTAAAAAATGCTTAAACTAAAAATTACATCATTAATAAGTTCCTAAAAAAACAAGTTCTGCCATAGAAAATAAACCCGACTTTTCCCGAGTTTTTAAAGTCAAAATTTGGAAAAAAAAAATTTCACAACAATTAACAATTTTGCATTACAAAGCTTTACCCAGACGGTAGGCCAAAACCACACAGAGTTTGGATCCATTTTAT
>NW_023001701.1:0-775 GCF_900245975.1 Drosophila guanche | reverse complement strand
ATTTTTGCATTTCAAAGCTTTTCCGAGACGGTAGGCCAAAACCACACAGAGTTTGGATCCACTTTATAGCAGTATCAATCAACTTTTCAGATAATCAAAATTTTTTACAACCAAAATTCAGATTCTTAACTTACGTGAAAAAACAAACCGCAACCTCTGAAAAAACCTTAAACTAAAAATTACATCCTTAATAAGTTCTTAAAAAACAAGTTCTGCCATAGAAAATAAACCCGACTTTTCCCGAGTTTTTAAAGTAAAAATATCGGGAAAAAAAAAAATCTCACATCAATCAACATTTTTGAATTTCAAAGCTTTACCCAGACGGTAGGCCAAAACCACACAGTTTGGATCCATTTTATAGAAGTATCAATCAACTTTTCAGATAATCAAAGTTTTTTACAACCAAAATTAAGATACTTAAGTTATGGGAAAAAACAAACCACAACCTCTGAAAAAACCTTAAACTAAAAATTACAAAATTGCTAGTTCTTAAAAAAACAAGTTCTGCCATAGAAAATATAACCGACTTTTTCCAAATTTTAAAGTAAAAATTTCGAAAAAAAAAAATCTCACATCAATCAACATTTTTGCATTTCAAAGCTTTTCCGAGACGGTAGGCCAAAACCACAAAAAGTTTGGATCCATTTAATAGCAGTATCAATCAACTTTTCAGATAATCAAGGGTTTTTACAACCAAAATTAAGATACTTAAGTTATGTGAAAAAACAAACCACAACCTCTAAAAAAACCTTAAACTAAAAATTACAAAATTACT
>NW_023001700.1:0-775 GCF_900245975.1 Drosophila guanche | reverse complement strand
AGTTCTAAAAAACAAGATCTGCCATAGAAAATAAAAGCGACTTTTCCCGAGCTTTTAAAGTAAAAATTTCCTACAAAATACCACACAAAAATAAACAATTTTGCATTACAAAGCTTTACCTAGACGGTAGGCCAAAACCACACAGAGTTTGGATCCATTTTATAGCAGTATCAATAAACTTTTCAGATAATCAAAATTTTTACAACCAAAATTAGGATACTTAAGTTATGTGAAAAACAAACCGCAACCTCAGAAAAAACCTGAAACTTAAAATTACTTCCTTAATAAGTTCTTAAAAAACAAGTTCTGCCATAGAAAATAAACCCGACTTTTCCCGAGTTTTTAAAGTCAAAATTTGGAAAAAAAATCTCACAACAATCAACAATTTTGCATTACAAAGCTTTACCCAGACGGTAGGCCAAAACCACACAGAGTTTGGATCCATTTTATAGCAGTTTCAATCAACTTTTCAGATAATCAAAGATTTGTACAACCAAAATTAAGATACTTAAGTTATGTGAAAAAAACAAACCGCAACCTCTGAAAAAACCTTAAACTAAAAATTAAAAAATTGCTAGTTCTAAAAAACAAGATCTGCCATAGAAAATAAAAGCGACTTTTCCCGAGCTTTTAAAGTAAAAATTTCGAAAACAAAAAATCTCACAACAATCAACGTTTTTGCATTTCAAAGCTTTGCCCAGACGGTAGGCCAAAACCACACAGATTTTGGATCCATTTTATAGCAGTATCAATAAACTTTTCAGATAATCAAAAT
>NW_023001699.1:0-775 GCF_900245975.1 Drosophila guanche | reverse complement strand
CGAAATTTTGACTTTAAAAATTCGGAAAAAGTCGGTTTTATTTTCTATGGCAGAACTTGTTTTTTAAGAACTAGCAATTTTGAAGTTTTTAGTTTAAGGTTTTTTCAGAGGTTGCGGTTTGTTTTTTCACATATCTTAAGTATCTTAATTTTGGTTGTAAAAAACTTTGATTATCGGAAAAGTTGATTGATACTGCTATAAAATGGATCCAAACTCTGTGTGGTTTTGGCCTACCGTCTCGGAAAAGCTTTGAAATGCAAAAATCTGGATTGTTGTGAGATTTTGATTTTTCGAATTTTTGACTTTAAAAACTCGGGAAAAGTCGGGTTTATTTTCTATGGCAGAACTTGTTTTTTATGAACTTATTAAGGAAGTAATTTTTACTTTAAGGGGTTTTCAGAGGTTGCGGCTTTTTCACATAACTTAAGTATCTTAGATCTGATTGCAAAAAATTTTGATTATCTGAAAAGTTGATTGATTCTACTATAAAATGGATCCAAACTCTGTGTGGTTTTGGCCTACCGTCTGGGTAAAGCTTTGAAATTCAAAAATGTTGATTGTTGTGAGATTTTTTGCTTTCGAAATTTTGACTTTAAAAATTCGGAAAAAGTCGGTTTTATTTTCTATGGCAGAACTTGTTTTTTAAGAACTAGCAATTTTGAAGTTTTTAGTTTAAGGTTTTTTCAGAGGTTGCGGTTTGTTTTTTCACATATCTTAAGTATCTTAATTTTGGTTGTAAAAAACTTTGATTATCGGAAAAGTTGATTGATACTGC
>NW_023001698.1:0-775 GCF_900245975.1 Drosophila guanche | reverse complement strand
TACTTAAGTTATGTGAAAAAACAAACCGAAACCTCTGAAAAAACCTTAAACTAAAAATTACAAAATTGCTAGTTCTTAAAAAACAAGTTCTGCCATAGAAAATAAAACCAACTTTTCCCGAGTTTTTAAAGTCAAAATTTCGAAGAAAAAAAAAATCTCACAACAATCAACATTTTTGCATTTCAAAGCTTTTCCAAACCGTAGGCCAAAACCACAAACAGTTTGGATCCATTTAATAGCAGTATCAATCAACTTTTCAGATAATCAAAGTTTTTTTGCAACCAGATCTAAGATACTTAAGTTATGAAAAAAAACAAACCGCAAGCTCTAAAAAAAACCTTAAACTAAAAATTACGTCCTTAATAAGTTCTTAAAAGAAAAGTTCTTCCATAGAAAATAAACCCGACTTTTCCCGAATTTTTAAAGTAAAAATTTCGAAAACAAAAAATCTCACAACAATAAGCATTTTTGCATTTCAAAGCTTAACCGAGACGGTAGGCCAAAACCACACAGAGTTTGGATCCATTTTATAGCAGTATCAATCAACTTTTCAGATAATTAAAGTTTTTTACAACCAAAATTAAGATATTTAACTTATGTGACAAAACAAACCGCAACCTCTGAAAAAACCTTAAACTTAAAATTACTTTCTTAATAAGTTCCTAAAAAACAAGTTCTGCCATAGAAAATAAACCCGAGTTTTTAAAGTCAAAATTTCGTCCAAATACCTCACAAAAATGAACATTTTTGCATTTTAAAGCTTTACCGAGACGGT
>NW_023001697.1:0-775 GCF_900245975.1 Drosophila guanche | reverse complement strand
TTAAGTTATGTGAAAAAAACAAACCGCAACCTCTGAAAAAACATAAAACAAAAAATTACAAAATTGTTAGTTCTTAAAAAACAAGTTCTGCCATAGAAAATAAACCCGACTTTTCCCGAGTTTTTAAAGTAAAAATATCGAAAAAAAAATCTCACATCAATCAACATTTTTGCATTTCAAAGCTTAACCCAGACGGTAGACCAAAACCACAAACAGTTTGGATCCATTTTATAGCAGTATCAATCAAATTTTCAGATAATCAAAGTTTTTTACAACCAAAATTAAGATACTTAAGTTATGTGAAAAAACAAACCGCAACCTCTGAAAAAACCTAAAACTTAAAACTACTTCCTTAATAAGTTCTTAAAAAACAGGTTCTCCCATAGAAAAAAACCCGAGTTTTTAAAGTCAAAATTTCGTACAAAATACCTCACAAAAATCAGCATTTTTGCATTTCAAAGCTTTACCCAGACGGTAGGCCAAAACCACACAGAGTTTGGATCCATTTTATGGCAGAATCAATCAACTTTTCTGACAAGCAAAGTGTTTTGCAACCAGATCTTAGATACTTAAGTCATGTGAAAAAACAAACCGCAACCTCTGAAAAAACCTCAATCTAAAAATTACAAAATTGCTAGTTCCTAAAAAACAAGTTCTGCCATAGAAAATAAACCCGACTTTTCCCGAGTTTTTAAAGTAAAAATTTCGAAAAAAAAAATCTTACAACAATCCACATTTTTGCATTTCAAAGCTTTTCCGAGACGGTAGGCCAAAA
>NW_023001696.1:0-775 GCF_900245975.1 Drosophila guanche | reverse complement strand
CGAGTCGATTGAGCCCTGTCTGTCTGTCCGTCTGTCCGTCCGTCTCTCCGTCCGTCTTGTTGAGCACCTGAATCTCAGAGACTATAAAAGCTAGAGCCACCAACATTTTGGATTCAGACTTCTGTATACTCACACTGTTACAAGTGTATTTAAAAAATGTGCCCCGCCCCATTCCGCCCCCGCAAAAGGGCGAAAACCTCCCAAATCTACAATTTTAAAGATAGAAGAAAACTAAAAACGTTATTCTGTAGGGAATGGCCATATCCATCAGACTACCAAATTGGGATCCGATTGGATCATTAATATAGCCAGAAAGAAGAAACTAATTAGCAGTGGCTAAACCCACACTGTCCTGCAGCTTTTGTTGTTCTTTTCACATTCTCTCATTCACACTCTGCTTCACTCGGCCTCTGCCTCTGCCGTCCCTCTGCCTCTGACGACTTTTAACCACCCCTCCCCCACCCCTCCCGGTACTCGAAGAGTAAATAGGGTATATTGTATTTGTGCACAAAGTTAATGTATGTAACAGACAGAAGGAATCGTTTCCGACCCCATAAAGTCTATATATTCTTGATCACCATCAATAGCCGAGTCGATTGAGCCCTGTCTGTCTGTCCGTCTGTCCGTCCGTCTGTCCGTCCGTCTTGTTGAGCACCTGAATCTCAGAGACTATAAAAGCTAGAGCCACCAAATTTTGCATCCAGACTTCTGTATGCTCACACTGCTACAAGTGTATTTAAAAAATGTGCCCCGCCCCATCCGCCCCCGCAAAAGG
>NW_023001695.1:0-775 GCF_900245975.1 Drosophila guanche | reverse complement strand
TTTTCACATAACTTAAGTATCTTAATTTTGGTTGTAAAAAACTTTGATTAACTGAAAAGTTGATTGATACTGCTATTAAATGGATCCAAACTGTTTGTGGTTTTGGCCTACCGTCTCGGAAAAGCTTTGAAATGCAAAAATGTTGATTGTTGTGAGATTTTTTTTTTCGAAATTTTGACTTTAAAAACTCGGGAAAAGCCGGTTTTATTTTCTATGGCAGAACTTGTTTTTTAAGAACTAGTAATTTTGTAATTTTTAGTTGAAGGTTTTTTCAGAGGTTGCTGTTTGTTTTTTCACATAACTTAAGTATCTTAATTGTGGTTGTAAAAAAACTTTGATTATCTGAAAAGTTGATTGATACTGCTATAAAATGGATCCAAACTGTTTGTGGTTTTGGCCTACCGCCTGGGTAAGGATTTGAAATGCAAAAATGTTGATTGATGTGAGATTTTTTTTCTCGATATTTTAACTTTAAACTTTTCTTTTTTTCTATGGCAGAAATTGTTTTTTAAGAACTAGCAGTTTTGTAATTATTAGTTTAAGGTTTTTTCAGAGGTTGCGAATTGTTTTTTTCACATAACTTAAGTATCTTAATTGTGGTTGTAAAAAGCTTTGATTATCTGAAAAGTTGATTGATACTGCTATAAAATGGATCCAAACTCTGTGTGGTTTTGGCCTACCGTCTGGGTGAAGCTTTGTAATGCAAAATTGTTGATTGTTGTGAGATTTTTTTTCTTCCAAATGTTGACTTTAAAAACTCGGAAAAAGTAGGGTT
>NW_023001694.1:0-775 GCF_900245975.1 Drosophila guanche | reverse complement strand
ACGATATGATATAGTGTACTGTATGGCCTTTCATATGAAATAGTCATTGTTTTAATATAAATACAAGATGTATATTGGTTATGATGGTTGAGTGGGCATATTTCCCATATACATGTATAATATAACTTCAGCATGATTTGATTATGAAGAAACGATAATGTACGATATGATATACTGTACTGTAAGGCCTTTCATATGAAATAGGCATTGTATTGATATAAATACAAAATGTATAATGGTTATGATGGTTGATATCATAAGGGCATTTTTTCCATATACATGTATAATATAACTTCAGCATGATTTGATTATGAAGAAACGATAATGTACGATATGATATAGTATACTGTATGGCCTTTCATATGAAATAGGCATTGTGTTGATATAAATACAAGATGTATATTGGTTATGATGGTTGATTGGGCATGTTTCCCATATACATGTATAATAAACCTTCAGCATGATTTGATTATGAAGAAACGATAATGTACGATATGATATAGTGTGCTGTATGGCCTTTCATATGAAATGGGCATTGTATTGATATAAATACAAAATGTATAATGGCTTTGATGGTTGATTGGGCATGTTTCACATATACATGTATAATATAACTTCAGCATGATTTGATTATGAAGAAACGATAATGTACGATATGATATACTGTACTGTATGGCCTTTCAAATGAAATAGGCATTGTTTTAATATAAATACAAGATGTATATTGGTTATGATGGTTGATTGGGCATATTTCCCATATACATGTATAATATAA
>NW_023001693.1:0-775 GCF_900245975.1 Drosophila guanche | reverse complement strand
CCACAAACAGTTTCGATCAATTTCTTAGCAGTATCAATCAACTTTTAGATAATCAAAGTTTTTTGCAACCAGATCTAAGATACTTAGGTTATGTGAAAAAACAGACCGCAACCTCTGAAAAAACCTTAAATTAAAAATGACATCTTTAATAAGTTCCTAAAAAAAAGTTCTGCCATAGAAGATAAACCCGACTGTTCCCGAATTTTTAAAGTCAATATTTCGACAATAAAAATCTCACAACAACCAACATTTTCACATTTCAAAGCTTTACCCAGACAGTAGGCCAAAACCACACACAGTTTGGATCAATTTTTTAGCAGTAACAATCAACTTTTCAGATAATCAAAGTTTTTTGCAACCAGATCTAAGATATTTAGGTTATGTGAAAAAACAGACCGCAACCTCTGAAAAAACCTTAAATTAAAAATGACACCTTTAATAAGTTCCTAAAAAAAAGTTCTGCCATAGAAAATAAACCCTAATGTCCCCGAGTTTTTAAAGTCAATATTTCGACAATAAAAATCTCACAACAACCAACATTTTTGCATTTCAAAGCTTTACCCAGACGTTAGGCCAAAACCACACACAGTTTGGATCAATTTTTTAGCAGTATCAATCAACTTTTCAGATAATCAAATTTTTTTGCAACCAGATCTAAGATACTTTAGTTATGTGAAAAAACAGACCGCAACCTCTGAAAAAACCTTAAACTAAAAATTACATCTTTAATAAGTTCCTAAAAAAAAGTTCTGCCATAGAAAATAACCCGACTCTT
>NW_023001692.1:0-776 GCF_900245975.1 Drosophila guanche | reverse complement strand
ACTCGGGTTTATTTTCTATGGCAGAACTTGTTTTTTAGGAACTTATTAAGGATGTAATTTTTAGTTTAAGGTTTTTTCAGAGGTTGCGGTTTGTTTTTTTACATAACTTAAGTATCTTAGATCTGGTTGCAAAACACTTTGATTATCTGAAAAGTTGATTGATATATAAAATGGATCCAAACTCTGTGTGGTTTTGGTCTACCGTCTCGGAAAAGCTTTGAAATGCAAAAATGTTGATTGTTGTGAGATTTTTTTTTTCGAAATTTTTACTTTAAAAACTCGGGAAAAGTCGGGTTTATTTTCTATGGCAGAACTTGTTTTTTAGGAACTAGCATTTTTGTAATTTTTAGTTTAAGGTTATTTCAGAGGTTGTGGTTTGTTTTTTCACATAACTTAAGTATCTAAGATCTGGTTGCAAAAAACTTTGGCTATCAGAAAAGTTGATTGATTCTGCTATAAAATGGATCCAAACTCTGTGTGGTTTTGGCCTACCGTCTGGGTAAAGCTTTGAAATGCAAAAATGTTGATTTTTGTGAGGTATTTTGTACGAAATTTTGAATTTTAAAACTCGGGTTTCTTTTCTATGGCAGAACTTGTTTTTAAGAACTTATTAAGGAAGTAATTTTAAGATTAAGGTTTTTTCAGAGGTTGCGGTTTGTTTTTTCACATAACTTAAGTATCTTAATTTTGGTTGTAAAAAACTTTGATTATCTGAAAAGTTGATTGATACTGCTATAAAATGCATCCAAACTGTTTGTGGTTTTGGCCTACCGTCT
>NW_023001691.1:0-776 GCF_900245975.1 Drosophila guanche | reverse complement strand
AAAAACCAACCGCAACATCTGAAAAAACCTTAAACTAAAAATTACAAAATTACAAGTTCTTAAAAAACAAGTTCTGCCATAGAAAATAAAACCGACTTTTCCCGAGTTTTTAAAGTCAAAATTTCGAAGAAAAAAAAAATCTCACAAAAATCAACATTTTTGCATTTCAAAGCTTACCCGAGACGGTAGGCCAAAACCACAAAAAGTTTGGATCCATTTAATAGCAGTATCCATCAACTTTTCAGATAATCAAGGGTTTTTAAAACCAAAATTAAGATACTTAAGTTATGTGAAAAAACAAACCACAACCTCTGAACAAACCTTAAACTAAAAATTACAAAATTACAAGTTCTTAAAAAACAAGTTCTGCCATAGAAAATAAAACCGACTTTTCCCGAGTTTTTAAAGTCAAAATTTCGAAGAAAAAAAAAATCTCACAACAATCAACATTTTTGCATTTCAAAGCTTTACCGAGACGGTAGGCCAAACCCACACAGAGTTTGGATCCATTTTATAGCAGAATCAATCAACTTTTCAGATAATCAAAGTTTTTTACAACCAAAATTAAGATACTTAAGTTATGTGAAAAACCAACCGCAACATCTGAAAAAACCTTAAACTAAAAATTACAAAATTACAAGTTCTTAAAAAACAAGTTCTGCCATAGAAAATAAAACCGACTTTTCCCGAGTTTTTAAAGTCAAAATTTCGAAGAAAAAAAAAATCTCACAAAAATCAACATTTTTGCATTTCAAAGCTTTTCCGAGACGGTAGGC
>NW_023001690.1:0-776 GCF_900245975.1 Drosophila guanche | reverse complement strand
TGATTCTGCTATAAAATGGATCCAAACTCTGTGTGGTTTTGGCCTACCGTCTGGGTAAAGCTTTAAAATGCAAAAATGTTCATTTTTGTGAGGTATTTTGTACGAAATTTTGACTTTAAAAACTCGGGTTTTTTTTTTCTATGGCAGAATTTGTTTTTTAAGAACTTATTAAGAAAGTAATTTTAAGTTTAAGGTTTTTTCAGAGGTTGTGGTTCGTTTTTTCACATAACTTAAGTATCTTAATTTTTTTTGTAAAAAACTTTGATTATCTGAAAAGTTGATTGATTCTGCTATAAAATGGATCCAAACTCTGTGTGGTTTTGGCCTACCGTCTCGGAAAAGCTTTGAAATGCAAAAATGTTGATTGTTGTGAGATTTTTTTTTTCTTCGAAATTTTTACTTTAAAAATTCGGGAAAAGTCGGGTTTATTTTCAATGGAAGAACTTTTCTTTTAAGAACTTATTAAGGAAGTAATTTCTAGTTTAAGGTTTTTTTTAGAGCTTGCGGTTTGTTTTTTTTTTCATAACATAAGTATCTTAGATCTGGTTGCAAAAAAATTTTGATTATCTGAAAAGTTGATTGATTCTGCTATAAAATGGATCCAAACTCTGTGTGGTTTTGGCTTACCGTCTCGGAAAAGCTTTGAAATGCAAAAATGTGGATTGTTGTGAGATTTTTTTTCTTCGAATTTTCGACTTTAAAAACTCGGGAAAAGTTGGTTTTATTTTCTATGGCAGAACTTGTTTTTTAAGAACTAGCAATTTTGTAATTTTTAG
>NW_023001689.1:0-776 GCF_900245975.1 Drosophila guanche | reverse complement strand
ATTACATCCTTAATAAGTTCCTAAAAAACAAGTTCTGCCATAGAAAATAAACCCGAGTTTTTAAAGTCAAAATTTCGTACAAAATACCTCACAAAAATCAACATTTTTGCATTTCAAAGCTTTACCCAGACGGTAGGCCAAAACCACACAGAGTTTGGATCCATTTTATAGCAGAATCAATCAGCTTATCAGATAAGCAAAGTTTTTTGCAACCAGATCTTAGATACTTAAGTTATGTGAAAAAAACAAACCGCAAGCTCTGAAAAAACATTAAACAAAAAATTACAAAATTGTTAGTTCTTAAAAAACAAGTTCTGGCATAGAAAATAAACCCGACTTTTCCCGAGTTTTTAAAGTCAAAATTTCGAAAACAAAAAATCTCGCAACAATCAAAATTTTTGCATTTCAAAGCTTTACCCAGACGGTAGGCCAAAACCACACAGAGTTTGGATCCATTTTATAGCAGTATCAATCAACTTTTCAGATAATCAAAGTTTTTTACAACCAAAATTAAGATACTTAAGTTATGTGAAAAAACAAACCGCAACCTCTGAAAAAACCTTAAACTTAAAATTAATTTCTTAATAAGTTCTTAAAAAACAAATTCTGGCATAGAAAATAAACCTGACTTTTCCCGGGTTTTTAAAATAAAAATTTCGAAAACAAAAAATCTCACAACAATCAACATTTTTGCATTTCATAGCTTTACCCAGACGGTAGGCCAAAACCACAAACAGTTTGGATGCATTTTATAGCAGTATCAATCAACTTTTCAG
>NW_023001688.1:0-776 GCF_900245975.1 Drosophila guanche | reverse complement strand
GATTTATCTACTGGAAGACTTGAACGGTAAAGAGCTGGGGAAATTTCACATTAAGGATATTTGGTAGCTAGAGACAAAAGTCTGCACCCTTCCTTGTTGTTGTTTCAGTTTTATCTTTGGTCAAAACCCTAAGATAAAATCTGGCGGGGGGGTGTGAAGGTTGCAGACCAAAAACAAAAGGTTAGAATGTCTGTTTTTTTTTGGGGTCTTCTAATTTTATCAAGAAAATATTGAACCTCCCCCACTGTACGCATTCCAGCGAGAGCCCACATGCAAGATCAGAAGCTGTTATCTTGAAAAGCTCTCTCTTTCGAAATTGCATGTGCGAGCACCGTTCACATGTGAGCTTTTCTCTATGCAAACATAGCTTACTGCTAGCCCTTCGAGAACCTTCTTAGCTCTCTCATACACAGCTTTTGGAGGGGTAAAATAGTTAGGCTAAGTGCATGCTGCACAGACCAAAAATTGCATTCAAGGCTGGAAGACTTAATTGATGTGCGTGTAGAAAATATACAAAAAAAAAAACGTGGTGAAAATTTTGCAAAACCATAAAAGGGAACATAAACCAAATAAAAAACAATATAAAAGTGTTGTGGCTGCAAAGACGAAAACTTAAAAACCAACCCCTGGATAAGGTACGCCAAGAAAAAAATGAAAAAGTGACCTTATTACATAATTCCATGTATGTACTGTACATAGGTTATGATCCACGTGTGGCAGGAAATTGCTGACCTGGCCTGACCCTCGGTCTCGGAGGGGGGTCCGCTCCAGTACCA
>NW_023001687.1:0-776 GCF_900245975.1 Drosophila guanche | reverse complement strand
CAGAACGTGATTTTTAGGAACTAGCAATTTTGTAATTTTTAGTTTAAGGTTTTTTCAGAGGTTGTGGTTTGTTTTTTCCCATAACTTAAGTATCTAAGATCTGGTTGCAAAACACTTTGATTATCAGAAAAGTTGATTGATTCTGCTATAAAATGGATCCAAACTCTGTGTGGTTTTGGCCTACCGTCTCGGAAAAGCTTTGAAATGCAAAAATGTTGATTGTTGTGAAATTTTTTTTTCGATATTTTTACTTTAAAAACTCGGGAAAAGTCGGGTTTATTTTCTATGGCAGAACTTGTTTTTTAGGAACTTATTAAGGATGTAATTTTTAGTTTAAGGTTTTTACAGAGGTTGTGGTTTGTTTTTTCACATAACTTAAGTATCTTAATTTTGGATGTAAAAACCCTTGATTATCTGAAAAGTTTATTGATTCTGCTATAAAGTGGATCCAAACTCTGTGTGGTTTTGGCCTACCGTCTCGGAAAAGCTTTGAAATGCAAAAATGTGGTTTGTTGTAAGATTTTTTTTTCTCGAATTTTTGACTTTAAAAAGTCGGGAAAAGTTGGTTTTATTTCCTATGGCAGAACTTGTTTTTTAGGAACTTATTAAGGATGTAATTTTTAGATTAAGGTTTTTTCAGAGGTTGCGGTTTGTTTTTTTTTCACATAACTTAAGTACCTTAATTTTGGTTGTAAAAAACTTTGATTATCTGAAAAGTTTATTGCTACTGGTATAATATGGATCCAAACTCTGTGTGGTTTTAGCCTACCGTCTGG
>NW_023001686.1:0-776 GCF_900245975.1 Drosophila guanche | reverse complement strand
TTTTTCACATAACTTAAGTATCTTAGATCTGGTTGCAAAAAACTTTGATTATCTGAAAAGTTGATTGATACTGCTAAAAAATTGATCCAAACTGTGTGTGATTTTTGCCTACCGTCTGGGTAAAGCTTTAAAATGAAAAAATGTTGGTTGTTGTGAGATTTTTATTGTCGAAATATTGACTTTAAAAACTCGGGAACATTAGGGTTTATTTACTATGGCAGAACTTTTTTTTAGGAACTTATTAAAGATGTCATTTTTAATTTAAGGTTTTTTCAGAGGTTGCGGTCTGTTTTTTCACATAACTTAAGTATTTTAGATCTGGTTGCAAAAAACTTTGATTATCTAAAAGTTGATTGATACTGCTATAAAATGGATCCAAACTGTGTGTGGTTGTGGCCTACCGTCTGGGTAAAGCTTTGAAATGCAAAAATTTTTATTTTTGTGAGGTATTTTTCATGACATTTTGACTTTACAAATTCGGGAACAGTCGGATTTATTTTCTATGGCAGAACTTTTCTTTTAAGAATTTTCAAAGTTTGTACTTTTTTGTTTAAGGTTTTTTCAGAGATTGCGGTTTGTTTTTTCACATAACTTAAGTATCTTAGATCTGGTTGCAAAAAACTTTGATGATCTGAAAAGTTTATTAAAACTGCTATAAAATGGATCCAAACTCTGTGTGGTTGTGGTTTACCGTCTGGGAAAAGCTTTGAAATGCAAAAATGTTGATTGTTGTGAGATTTTTATTGTCGAAATATTGGCTTTAAAAACTCGGGAAC
>NW_023001685.1:0-776 GCF_900245975.1 Drosophila guanche | reverse complement strand
CATTTTTGCATTTCAAAGCTTTACCCAGACGGTAGGCCAAAACCACACACAGTTTGGATCAGTTTTTTAACAGTATCAATCAACTTTTCAGATAATCAAATTTTTTTGCAACCAGATCTAAGATACTTAAGTTATGTGAAAAAACAGACCGCAACCTCTGAAAAAACCTTAAACTAAAAATTACATCTTTAATAAGTTCCTAAAATAAGTTCTGCCATAGAAAATAAACCCGACTGTTACCGAGTTTTTAAAGTCAATATTTCGACAATAAAAATCTCACAACAACCAACATTTTTGCATTTCAAAGCTTTACCCAGACGGTAGGCCAAAACCACACACAGTTTGAATCAATTTTTAAGCAGTATCAATCAACTTTTCAGATAATCAAAGTTTTTTGCAACCAGATCTAAGATACTTAAGTTATGAGAAAAAACAAACCGCTACTTCTAAAAAAACCTTAAACTAAAAATTACAACTTTAATAAGTTCCTAAAAAAAAGTTCTGCCGTAGAAAATTAACCCTAATGTTCCCGAGTTTTTAAATTCAATATTTCGACAATAAAAATCTCACAACAACCAACATTTTTGCATTTCAAAGCTTTATCCAGGCGGTAGGCCAAAACCACACACAATTTGGATCAATTTGTTAGCAGTATCAATAAACTTTTAGATAATCAAAGTTTTTTGCAACCAGATCTAAGATACTTAAGTTATGTGAAAAAACAACCCGCTACTTCTAAAAAAACCTTAAGCTAAAAATTACATCTTTAATAATTT
>NW_023001684.1:0-776 GCF_900245975.1 Drosophila guanche | reverse complement strand
AATCCGAACATATGTACATACATATGTACATAAATATGTACATACATTTTATACCGTACGCATTGCACTCCCTACATACTGAATTTTTATGTATTGGTCCGGTTTCTTTAAATCTTATTTCCTAAAAAACCAAATAAAAGATTGTCCAAAAACTAGCAACCCTTATAAACAAATTTGTATGTATTAACCCGGTTTCTTTAAACCTTATTTCCTAAAAAACCAAATAAAAGAGGGTCCATAAAACTAGCAACTCTTATATAAAAATTTATTAATCTATCCGATAAAATTATATGATTTGTCCTGGGAGTCCTGGCTAGCTGGTAATATTAACCTAAATCTCAAAATCAATAATTAAGACTTCTTATCAACAAAAATTCCGACTGCAAAAAATACCGTACATTGGCATTGGCCTCTTTTGTTTAAACATTATTTCTAAACCCACCCAGCAAAGAAGAAATCCTTAAAAAAGCCGCCACTATAGAAAAATTATTTATCTTTCTGTTCAAATTATATGTTCAGCCTTAAGAGTTCTGGGTAGCCAGTAGTATTAAACAGAAATTCAAAACCGAAGAATATGACTTCCTTTCAACAAAAAATATTTAGTTTACTAGTTTAGACATTATTTTCAAATAAAAAAGAAAGAAAACCAATTATATAAAAAACTGACTTATTAGTTGGACATAACTTCCATATATATTTCTGAAGCCGGTTGGCCAGCAATCCGATCTTATGTACATATGTACATATATTTTATACCGTACATATTTCATTCATTG
>NW_023001683.1:0-776 GCF_900245975.1 Drosophila guanche | reverse complement strand
AAAATCTCACAACAACCAACATTTTTGCATTTCAAAGCTTTACCCAGACGGTAGGCCAAAACCACACACAGTTTGGATCAATTTTTTAGCAGTATCAATCAACTTTTAGATAATCAAAGTTTTTTGCAACCAGATCTAAGATACTTTAGTTATGCGAAAAAACAGACCGAAACCTCTGAAAAAACCTTAAATTAAAAATGACATCTTTAATAAGTTCCTAAAAAAAAGTTCTGCCATAGAAAATAAACAATAATGTTCCCGAGTATTTAAAGTCAATATTTCGACAATAAAAATCTCACAAAAATCAACATTTTTGCATTTCAAAGCTTAACCTAGACGGTAGGCCAAAACCACACAGAGTTTGGATCCATTTTATAGCAGTATTAATCAGCTTTTCAGATAATCAAAGTTTCTAGCAACCAGATCTAAGATACTTAAGTTAAGTGAAAAAACAAACCACTACTTCTGAAAAAACTTTAAACAAAAGAAGTACAAACTTTGAAAATTCTTAATAGAAAAGTTCTGCCATAGAAAATAAACCCAACTGTTCCCGAGTTTTTAAAGTCAATATTTCGACAATAAAAATCTCACAACAATCAACATTTTTGCATTTCAAAGCTTAACCTAGACGGGAGGCCAAAACCACACAGACTTTGGATCCATTTTATAGCAGTTTCAATAAACTTTTCAGATAATCAAAGTTTTATGCAACCAGATCTAAGATACTTAAGTTATGTGAAACAACAAACCGAAACCTCTGAAAAAACCGTAAACAA
>NW_023001682.1:0-776 GCF_900245975.1 Drosophila guanche | reverse complement strand
TCCTTAATAAGTTCTTAAAAAACATGTTCTGCCATAGAAAATAAACCCGACTTTTCCCGAGTTTTTAAAGTAAAAATTTCGAAAACAAAAAATCTCACAACAATCAACATTTTTGCATTTCAAAGCTTTACCCAGACGGTAGGCCAAAACCACACAGAGTTTGGATCCATTTTATAGCAGTATCAATCAACTTTTCAGAAAATCAAAGTTTTGTAAAACCAAAATTAAGATACTAATGTCGTTTGAGAAAACAAACCGCAACCTCTGAAAAAACCTTAAACTGAAAATTACTTCCTTAATAAGTTCTTAAAAAACAAGTTCTGCCATAGAAAATAAAACCGACTTTTTCCGAGTTTTTAAAGTAAAAATTTCGAAAACAAAAAATCTCACAACAATAAACATTTTTGCATTTCAAAGCTTTACAAAACCACACAGAGTTTGGATCCATTTTATAGCAGGATTAATCAACTATTCAGATAATCAAAGTTTTCTACAACCAAAATTAAGATACTTAAGATATGTGACAAAACAAACCGCAAACTCTGAAAAAACCTTAAACTGAAAATTACAAAATTGGTAGTTCTTAAAAAACAAGTTCTCCCATAGAAAATAAAACCGACTTTTCCAGAGTTTTTAAAGTCAAAATTTCAAAAAAAAAATCTCACAACAATCAACATTTTTGCATTTCAAAGCTTTACCCAGACGGTAGGCCAAAACCACACAGAGTTTGGATAAATTTTATAGCAGTATCAATCAACTTTTCAGATAATCAAAGT
>NW_023001681.1:0-776 GCF_900245975.1 Drosophila guanche | reverse complement strand
TCAAAGTTTTTTACAACCAAAATTAAGATACTTAAGTTATGTGAAAAAACAAACCGCAACCTCTGAAAAAACCTTAAACTAAAAATTACATCCTTAATAGGTTCCTAAAAAACAAGTTCTGGCATAGAAAAGAAACCCGACTTTCCCGAGTTTTTAAAGTCAAAATTTCGAAAACAAAAAATCTCACAACAATCAAAATGTTTGCATTTCAAAGCTTTACCCAGACGGTAGGCCAAAACCACACAGATTTTGGATCCATTTTATAGCAGTAGCAATCAACTTTTCAGATAATCAAAGTTTTTTACAACCAAAATTAAGATACTTAAGTTATGTGAAAAAACAAACCGCAACCTCTGAAAAAACCTTAAACTTAAAACTACTTCCTTAATAAGATCTTAAAAAAAAAGTTCTGGCATAGAAAATAAACCCGACATTCCCGAGTTTTTAAAGTCCAAATTTCGAAAACAAAAAATCTCAAAACAATCAAAATTTTTGCATTTCAAAGCTTTACCCATTACATCTTTAATAAGCTCCTAAAAAACAAGTTCTGCCATAGAAAATAAACCCGACTTTTCCAGAGTTTTTAAAGTCAAAATTTCGAAAACAAAAAATCTCACAACAATCAAAATTTTTGCATTTCAAAGCTTTACCCAGACGGTAGGCCAAAACCACACAGATTTTGGATCCATTTTATAGCAGTATCAATCAACTTTTCAGATAATCAAAGTTTTTTGCAACCAGATCTTAGATACTTAAGTTATGTGAAAAAACAAACC
>NW_023001679.1:0-776 GCF_900245975.1 Drosophila guanche | reverse complement strand
CACCCCCCCCCCCCTCCCACAGCTTATATTTGTTTTATACCCGGTAGTCGAAGAGTAAATAGGGTATATTGTATTTGTGCACAAAGTTAATGTAAGTAACACACAGAAGGAATCGTTTCCGACCCTATAAAGTGTAGATATTCTTGATCACCATCAATCGCCGAGTCGATTGAGCCCTGTCTGTCTGTCCGTCTGTCCGTCCGTCTGTCCGTTCGTCTTGTTGAGCACCTGCATCTCAGAGACTATAAAAGCTAGAGCTACCAAACTTTGCATCCAGACTTCTGTATACTCACACTGTTACAAGAGTATTTAAAAAATGTGCCCCGCCCCATTCCGCCCCCGCAAAAGGGCGAAAACCTCCCAAATCTACAATTTTAAAGATAAAAGAAAACTAAAAACGCTATTCTGTAGGGAATGGCGTATCTATCAGATCACCAAATTGGGATCCGATTGGATCATTATTATAGCCAGAAAGAAGAAATTAATTAGCAGTGGCTGCAACCACACTGTCCTGTAAATCTACAATTTTAAAGATAAAAGAAAACTAAAAACGCCATTCTGTAGGGAATGCCCCCCCCCCCCCTCACGCAGCTTATATTTGTTTTATACCCGGTACTCGAAGAGTAAATAGGGTATATTGTATTTGTGCACAAAGTTTATGTATGTAACACACAGAAGGAATCGTTTACGACCCCATAAAGTGTATATATTATTGATCACCATCAATAGCCGAGTCGATTGAGCCCTGTCTGTCTGTCCGTCTGTCCGTCCGTCTG
>NW_023001678.1:0-776 GCF_900245975.1 Drosophila guanche | reverse complement strand
AACTCGGGTTTATTTTCTATGGCAGAACTTGTTTTTTAAGAACTTATTAAGGAAGTAATTTGTGTTTTAATGTTTTTTCAGAGGTTTCGGTTTGTTTTTTCACATAACTTAAGTATCTTAGATCTGGTTGCAAAAAACTTTGATTATCTGAAAAGTTGATTGATACTGCTATAAAATGGATCCAAACTGTTTGTGCTTTTGGCCTTCCGTCTGGGTAAAGCTTTGAAATGCAAAAATGTTGATTGATGTGAGATTTTTTTTTTCGATATTTTTACTTTAAAAACTCGGGAAAATTCGGGTTTATTTTCTATGGCAGAACTTGTTTCTTAGGAACTTATTAAGGTTGTAATTTTTAGTTTAAGGTTTTTTCAGAGGTTGCGGTTTGTTTTTTCACATAACTTAAGTATCTTAGATCTGGTTGCAACAAACTTTGATTATCTGAAAAGTTGATTGATACTGCTATAAAATGGATCCAAACTGCTTGTGGTTTTATCCTACCATCTCGGAAAAGCTTTGAAATGCAAAAATATTGATTGTTGTGAGATTTTATGTTTTCGAAATTTTTACTTTAAAAACTCGGGTTTATTTTCTATGGCAGAACTTGTTTTTTAAGAACTTATTAAGGAAGTAATGTGTGTTTTAATGTTTTTTCAGAGGTTTCGGTTTGTTTTTTTACATAACTTAAGTATCTTAGATCTGGTTGCAAAAAACTTTGATTATCTGAAAAGTTGATTGATGGATCCAAACTCTGTGTGGTTTTGGCCTACCGTCTCGGA
>NW_023001677.1:0-777 GCF_900245975.1 Drosophila guanche | reverse complement strand
AAATTTGGTGGCTCTAGCTTTTATAGTCTCTAGCTTTTATAGTCTCTGAGATTCAGGTGCTCAACAAGACGGACGGACAGACGGACAGACGGACGGACAGACAGACAGGGCTCAATTGACTCGGCTATTGATGGTGATCAAGAATATATACACTTTATGGGGTCGGAAGCGATTCCTTCTGTATGTTACATACATTAACTTTGTGCACAAATACAATATACCCTATTTACTCTTCGAGTACCGGGTATAAAACAAATATAAGCTGCGTGAGGGGGGTGGGGGGGGGTTTGGTTAAAAGTCGGCAGAGGCAGAGGCAGAGGGACGGCAGAGGCAGAGGCCGAGGGTAGCAGAGTGTGAATGAGAGAATGTGAAAAGAATAAAAAAAGCTGCAGGACAGTGTGAGTTTAGCCACTGCTAATTAATTTCTTCTTTCTGGCTATAATAATGATCCAATCGGATCCCAATTTGGTGATCTGATAGATATGGCCATTCCCTACAGAATGGCGTTTTTAGTTTTCTTTTATCTTTAAAATTGTAGATTTGGGAGGTTTTCGCCCTTTTGCGGGGGCGGAATGGGACGGGGCACATTTTTTAAATACACTTGTAACAGTGTGAGCATACAGAAGTCTGGATGCAAAATTTGGTGGCTCTAGCTTTTATAGTCTCTGAGATTCAGGTGCTCAACAAGACGGACGGACAGACAGACAGGGCTCAATCGACTCGGCTATTGATGGTGATCAAGAATATATACACTTTATGGGGTCGGAAACGATTCCT
>NW_023001675.1:0-777 GCF_900245975.1 Drosophila guanche | reverse complement strand
TTTTACGAAATTTTGACTTTAAAAACTCGGGAAAAGTCATGTTTATTTTCTATGGCAGAACTTGTTTTCTAAGAACTAGTAATTTTTTAATTTTTAGTTCACATAACTTAAGTATCTTAGATCTGGTTGTAAAGAACTATCATTGTCTGAAAATCTGATTGATGCAGATAAAAAGTGAATCCAAACACCTTGTGATTTTTCCTTACCGTCTGGGATACACCTTCGAAATGCAAAAATGTTGATTGTTGTGAGATTTTTTTTTTTTCGAAATTTGGACTTTCAAAACTCGGGAAAAGTCGGGTTTATTTTCAATGGCAGAACTTGTTTTTTAAGAACTTATTAAGAAAGTAATTTTTAGTTTAAGGTTTTTTCAGATATTGCGGTTTGTTTTTTCACATAAATTAATTATCTTAATTTTGGTTGTAAAAAACTTTGATTATCTGAAAAATTTGATTGATCCTGCTATACAATTGGTTAGAACTATGTGTGGTTTTGGCCTACCGTCTGGGTAAAGCTTTGAACTGCAAAAATGTTGATTGTTGTGAGATTTTTTTTCTTCGAAATTTTGACTTTTAATCTCGGGAAAAGTCGGTTTTATTTTCTATGGCAGTACTTGTTTTTTAAGAACTAGCAATTTTTTTATTTTTAATTTAAGGTTTTTTCAGAGGTTGTGATTTGTTTTTTCACATAACTTAAGTATCTAAGATCTGGTTGCAAAAAATTTTGACTATCAGAAAAGTCGATTGATACTGCTATAAAATGGATACAAACTCTGTG
>NW_023001674.1:0-777 GCF_900245975.1 Drosophila guanche | reverse complement strand
CTTTAAAAACAAGGGTTTATTTTCTATGGCAGAACTTGTTTTTTAAGAACTTATTAAGAAAGTAATTATAAGTTTAAGGTTTTTTCAGAGGTTGCGGTTTGTTTTTTTACATAACTTAAGTATCTTAATTTTGGTTGTAAAAAACTTTGATTATCTGAAAAGTTGATTGATACTGCTATAATATGGATCCAAACTCCGTGTGGTTTTGGCCTACCGTCTGGGTTAAGCTTTAAAATGAAAAAATGGTAATTTTTGTGAGGTATTTTGTACGAAATTTTGACTTTAAAAATTCGGGTTTTTTTTTCTATGGCAGAACTTGTTTTTTAAGAACTTATTAAGGAAGTAATTTTTATTTTAAGGTTTTTTCAGATGTTGCTGTTGGTTTTTCACATATCTTAAGTATCTTAATTTTGGTTGTAAAAAACTTTGATTATCTGAAAAGTTGATTGATTCTGCTATAAAATGGATCCAAACTCTCTGTGGTTTTGGCCTACCGTCTGGGTTAAGCTTTAAAATGCAAAAATGGTCTTTATTGTGAGGTATTTTGTACGAAATTTTGACTTTAAAAACTCGGGTTATTTTTCTATGGCAGAACTTGTTTTTTAAGAACTTATTATGAAAGTAATTTTAAGTTTAAGGTTTTTTCAGAGGTTGCGGTTTGTTTTTTTACATAACTTAAGTATCTTAATTTTGGTTGTAAAAAACTTTGATTATCTGAAAAGTTGATTGATACTGCTATAATATGGATCCAAACTCTGTGTGGTTTTGGCCTACCGT
>NW_023001673.1:0-777 GCF_900245975.1 Drosophila guanche | reverse complement strand
AAACTAAAAATTACAAAATTGCTAGTTCCTAAAAAACAAGTTCTGCCATAGAAAATAAACCCGACTTTTCCCGAGTTCTTAAAGTCAAAATTTGGGAAAAAAAATCTCACAACAATCAACATTTTTGCATTTTAAAGCTTTACCCAGACGGTAGGCCAAAACCACACAGAGTTTGGATCCATTTTATAGCAGTATCAATCAACTTTTCAGATAATCAAAGGTTTTTACAACCAAAATTAAGATACTTAAGTTATGTGAAAAAACAAACCGCAACCTCTGAAAAAACCTTAAACTTAAAATTACTTCCTTAATAAGTTCTTAAAAAACAAGTTCTGCCATAGAAAATAAAACCGAATTTTCCCAAGTTTCTAAAGTCAAAATTTCGTACAAAATACCTCACAAAAATCAAAATTTTTGCATTTCAAAGCTTTACCCAGACGGTAGGCCAAAATCACACAGAGTTTGGATCCATTTTATAGCAGTATCAATCAACTTTTCAGATAATCAAAGTTTTTTACAACCAAAATTAAGATACTTAAGTTATGTGAAAAAACAAAGCGCAACCTCTGAAAAAACCGTAAACTTAAAATTACATACTTACCTAGTTCTTAAAAAACAAGTTCTGCCATAGAAAATAAACCCGAGTTTTTAAAGTCAAAATTTCGTACAATATACCTCAAAAAATCAACTAGTTTGCATTTCAAAGCTTTACCCAGACGGTAGGCCAAAACCACACATAGTTTGGATCCATTTTATAGCAGAATCAATCAACTTTTC
>NW_023001672.1:0-777 GCF_900245975.1 Drosophila guanche | reverse complement strand
TGGCAGAACTTGTTTTTTAGGAACTTATTAAGGAAGTAATTTTTAGTTTAAGGTTTTTTCAGATGTTGCGGTTGGTTTTTCACATAACTTAAGTATCTTAATTTTGGTTGTAAAAAACTTTGATTATCTGAAAAGTTGATTGATACTGCTATAAAATGGATCCAAACTCTGTGTGGTTTTGGCCTACCGTCTGGGTAAAGCTTTAAAATGCAAAAATGTTGATTGTTGTGAGATTTTTTTTTCCCAAATTTTGACTTTAAGAACTCAGGAAAAGTTGGGTTTATTTTCTTTGGCAGAACTTGTTTTTTAGGAACTTATTAAGGAAGTAATTTTTAGTTTAAGGTTTTTTCAGATGTTGCGGTTGGTTTTTCACATAACTTAAGTATCTTAGATCTGGTTGCAAAAATCTTTGATTATCTGAAAAGTTGATTGATACTGCTATAAAATGGATCCAAACTCTGTGTGGTTTTGGCCTACCGTCTGGGTAAAGCTTTAAAATGCAAAAATGTTGATTGTTGTGAGATTTTTTTTCCCCAAATTTTGACTTTAAGAACTCGGGAAAAGTCGGGTTTATTTTTTATGGCAGAACGTGATTTTTAGGAACTAGCAATTTTGTAATTTTTAGTTTAAGGGTTTTTCAGAGGTTGCGGTTTGTTTTTTCCCATAACTTAAGTATCTAAGATCTGGTTGCAAAACACTTTGATTATCAGAAAAGTTGATTGATTCTGCTATAAAATGGATCCAAACTCTGTGTGGTTTTGGCCTACCGTCTGGGAA
>NW_023001671.1:0-777 GCF_900245975.1 Drosophila guanche | reverse complement strand
TGGTTTTGGCCTACCGTCTCGGTTAAGCTTTGAAATGCAAAAATGCTTATTGTTGTGAGATTTTTTGTTTTCGAAATTTTTACTTTAAAAATTCGGGAAAAGTCGGGTTTATTTTCTATGGAAGAACTTTTCTTTTAAGAACTTATTCAGGAAGTAATTTTTAGTTTAAGGTTTTTTTTAGAGCTTGCGGTTTTTTTTTCACAACTTAAGTATCTTAGATCTGGTTGCAAAAAACTTTGATTATCAGAAAAGTTGATTGATACTGCTATAAAATGGATCCAAACTCTGTGTGGTTTCGGACATCCGTCTGGGTAAAGCTTTGAAATGCAAAAATGTTGATTTTTGTGAGGTATATTGTACGAAATTTTGACTTTAAAAACTCGGGTTTATTTTCTATGGCAGAACTTGTTTTTTGAGAACTTGGTAAGTAAGTAATTTTAAGTTTAAGGTTTTTTAAGAGGTTGCGCTTTGTTTTTTCACATATCTTAATTTTGGTTGTAAAAACTTTGATTATCTGAAAAGTTGATTGATACTGCTATAAAATGGATCCAAACTGTTTGTGGTTTTGGCCTACCATATCGGAAAAGCGTTGAAATACAAAAATGTTGATTGTTGTGATATTTTTGGTTTTCGAAATTTTTACTTTAAAAACTCGGGTTTATTTTCTATGGCAGAACTTGTTTTTTAAGAACTTGGTAAGTAAGTAATTTTAAGTAAAGCTTTAGGTAAAGGTAAAGCTTTAAAATGCAAAAATGTTGATTGTTGTGAGATTTTTTT
>NW_023001670.1:0-777 GCF_900245975.1 Drosophila guanche | reverse complement strand
CCGTACACGCTCCGGCTCCGCCATATTCCCGATAGAGAAAGCAGGCGGGCTGCTACTGCGACCTGTTACAGCCTCGTAGCTTTACTTTCATTACGCCTCCCGAGCCTATACAAGACTGAGCGACTCGCGTGCATGGTAGGCTCCTTGGTCCGTGTTTCAAGACGGGTCGGATGGACACCGACCTACTCGGGCCACTGTTGAGAGCTACACTGCACAGTGCACACACAGACACCGCATACACAGTCGCCTTTGTACATCACGAAGACGCAAAAGAACGGCCGTGCAGCAATGAGAGATGCACACTGGCAAGCAACCAACAAACTCTATTGCTAGAGAACTTGAACCAATCGATACACTCGGAAACGGTCCAATCGACAGGCTATAACACTTCAAGCCCGAAAGCGAGAAGCCACCTTCCTGCTGATTCATACTACAACCGTTCCAGTCATTCAATTGGACGTGGCTTTAGCACTGACACTACAAAATGCACCGTAATCATTGACACAAAAACCGACGCCAACAACCCAAAACGGGCCCGTAAAACGCCAGAATCGCCAATGATTATGGCTGAATTGAGTGATCAGTCATACTTCGTGGTTCCATCCGTTTGCCTGTTAGTGGTTTCACGTCCTGTTGAACTCTCTCTTCAAAGTTCTTTGCAACTTTCCTTCACAGTACTTGTTTGCTATCGGTCTCGCTGTAATATTTAGCCTTAGATGGAGTTTACCACCTGCTTTAGGCTGCACTCTCAAGCAACCTGACTCTAGAATACGCCTG
>NW_023001669.1:0-777 GCF_900245975.1 Drosophila guanche | reverse complement strand
AAAAATCAACATTTTTGCATTTCAAAGCTTTTCCGAGACCGTAGGCCAAAACCACAAACAGTTTGGATCCATTTAATAGCAGTATCAATCAACTTTTCAGATAATCAAAGTTTTTTACATCCAAAATTAAGATACTTAAGTTATGTGAAAAAACGAACCGGAACCTCTGAAAAAACCTTAAACTAAAAATTACAAAATTACTAGTTCTTAAAAAACAAGTTCTGCCATAGAAAATAAAACCAACTTTTCCCAAGTTTTTCAAAGTCAAAATTTCGAAGAAAAAAAAATCTCACAACAATCCACATTTTTGCATTTCAAAGCTTTTCCGAGACGGTAGGCCAAAACCACACAGAGTTTGGATCCACTTTATAGCAGTATCAATCAACTTTTCAGATAATCAAAATTTTTTACAACCAAAATTAAGATACTTAAGTAATATGAAAAAACAAACCGCAACCTCTGAAAAAACCTTAAACTAAAAATTACAAAATTGCTAGTTCTTAAAAAACAAGTTCTGCCATAGAAAATAGAACCAACTTTTCCCGAGTTTTTAAAGTCAAAATTTCGAAAAAAAAAATCTCACAACAATCAACATTTTTGCATTTCAAAGCTTTTCGAGACGGTAGGCCAAAATCACTCAGAGTTTGGATCCATTTTATAGCAGTATCAATCAACTTTTCAGATAATCAAAGTTTTTTACAACCACAGTTAAGATACTTAAGTTATGTGAAAAAAAAAACCGAAACCTCTGAAAAAACCTTAAACTAAAAATTACAA
>NW_023001668.1:0-777 GCF_900245975.1 Drosophila guanche | reverse complement strand
TTTTTGCATTTCAAAGCTTAACCTAGACGGTAGGCCAAAACCACACAGAGTTTGGATCCATTTTATAGCAGTTTCAATAAACTTTTCAGATAATCAAAGTTTTTTGCAGACAGATCTAAGATACTTAAGTTATGTGAAAAAACAAACCGCAATCTCTGAAAAAACCCTAAACAAAAAAATACAAACTTTGAAAATTCTTAAAAGAAAAGTTCTGCCATAGAAAATAAACCCGACTGTTCTCGAATTTGTAAAGTCAAAATGTCGTGAAAAATACCTCACAAAAATCAACATTTTTGCATATCAAAGCTTTACCCAGACGGTAGGACAAAACCACACACAGTTTGGATCAATTTTTTAGCAGTATCAATCAACTTTACAGATAATCAACGTTTTTTGCAACCAGATCTAATATACTTAAGTTATGTGAAAAAAAAAATTGCTACTTCTAGAAAAACCTTAAACTAAAAATTACATCTTTAATAAGTTTCAAAACAAAAGTTCTGCCATAGAAAATAACCCGACTCTTCCCGAGTTTTTAAAGTAAAAATTTCGTTAAAAATACCACACAAAAATCAACATTTTTGCAATTCAAAGCTTTACCCAGACGTTAGGACAAAACCACACACAGTTTGGAAAAAATTTTTAGCAGTATCAATAAACTTTTCAGATAATCAAAGTTTTTTGCAACCAGATCTAAGATACTTAAGTTATGTGAAAAAACAAACCGCAACCTCTGAAAAAACCTTAAACAAACGAAGTACAAACTTTGAACATTTT
>NW_023001667.1:0-777 GCF_900245975.1 Drosophila guanche | reverse complement strand
ATTATCTGAAAAGTTGATTGCTACTGGTATAAAATGGATCCAAACTCTGTGTGGTTTTGGCCTACCGTCTCGGAAAAGCTTTGAAATGCAAAAATGTGGATTGTTGTGAGATTTTTTTTTCGATATTTTTACTTTTTTCAGAAGGTGCGGGTTGTTTTCTCACATAACTTAAGTATCTTAATTTTCGTTGTAAAAAAACTTTGATTATCTGAAAAGTTGATTGATACTGCTATAAATGGGATCCAAACTCTGTGTGGTTTTGGCCTACCGTCTGGGTAAAGCTTTGAAATGCAAAAATTTTTATTGTTGTGAGATTTTTTGTTTTTGAAATTTTGACTTTAAAAACTCGGGAAAAGTCGGGTTTATTTTCTATGCCAGAACTTGTTTTTTAAGAACTAACAATTTTGTAATTTTTTGTTAAATGTTTTTTCAGAGGTTGCGGTTTGTTTTTTTTACATAACTTAAGTATCTAAGATCTGGTTGCAAAAAACTTTGATTATCAGAAAAGTTGATTGATTCTGCTATAAAATGGATCCAAACTCTGTGTGATTTTGGCCTACCGTCTGGGTAAAGCTTTCAAATGCAAAAATGTTGATTTTTGTGATGTATTTTGTTCGAAGTTTTGACTTTAAAAACTCGGGTTTATTTTCTATGGCAGAACTTGTTTTTTAAGAACTTATTAAGGAAGTAATTTTAAGATTAAGGTTTTTTCAGAGGTTGCGGTTTGTTTTTTTACATAACTTAAGTATCTTAGATCTGGTTGCAAAACACTTTGAT
>NW_023001666.1:0-777 GCF_900245975.1 Drosophila guanche | reverse complement strand
TTCAAAGCTTTTCCGAGTCGGTAGGCCAAAACCACACACAGTTTGGATCCATTTTATAGCAGTATCAATCAACTTTTCAGATAATCAAAGTTTTTTACAACCACAATTAAGATACTTAAGTTATGTGAAAAAACAAACCGCAACCTCTGAAAAAACCTTAAACTAAAATTTATAAAATTACTAGTTCTTAAAAAACAAGATCTGCCATAGAAAATAAAAGCGACTTTTCCCGAGTTTTTAAAGTCAAAATGTCGTAAAAAAACTCACAACAATCAACAATTTTGCATTACAAAGCTTTACCCAGACGGTAGGCCAAAACCACACAGAGTTTGGATCCATTTTATAGCAGTATCAATCAACTTTTCAGATAATCAAAGATCTGTACAACCAAAATTAAGATACTTAAGTTATGTGAAAAAACAAACCGCAACCTCTGAAAAAACCTTAAACTAAAAATTACAAAATTGCTAGTTCTAAAAAACAAGATCTGCCATGGAAAATAAACCCGACTTTTCCCGAGCTTTTAAAGTCAAAATTTGGAAAAAAAAAATTTCACAACAATCAACAATTTTGCATTACAAAGCTTTACCCAGACGGTAGGCCAAAACCACACTGTGTTTGGATCCATTTTATAGCAGTATGAATCAACTTTTCAGATAATCAAAGTTTTTTTACAACCACAATTAAGATACTTAAGTTATGTGAAAAAACAAGCCGCAACCTCTGAAAAAACCTTAAACTAAAAATTACAAAATTGCTAGCTTTTAAAAAACAAGA
>NW_023001665.1:0-777 GCF_900245975.1 Drosophila guanche | reverse complement strand
CAGTTTTTTCAGAGGTTGCGGTTTGTTTTCTCACATAACTTAAGTATCCTAATTTTGGTTGAAAAAAACTTTGATTATCTGAAAAGTTGATTGATACTGCTATAAAATAGATCCAAACTCTGTGTGGTTTTGGCCTACCGTCTGGGTAAAGCTTTAAAATGCAAAAATGTTGATTGTTGTGAGATTTTTTTTTTCGAAATTGTGACTTTAAAAACTTGGGAAAAGTCGGTTTTATTTTCTATGGCAGAACTTGTTTTCTTAGGAACTTATTAAGGATGTAGTTTTTAGTTTACGGGTTTTTTCAGAGGTTTCGGTTTGTTTTTTCACATAACTTAAGTACCTTAATTTTGGTTGTAAAAAACTTTGATTATCTGAAAAGTTGATTGAAACTGCTATAAAATGGATAAAATGGATCCAAACTGTTTGTGGTTTTGGCCTTGCGTCTGGGTAAAGCTTTGAAATGCAAGAATGTTGATTGATGTGAGATTTTTATTTTTCCATATTTTTACTTTTTTCAGAGGTTGCGCTTTGTTTTCTCACATAACTTAAGTATCTTAATTTTGGTTGTAAAAAACTTTGATTATCTGAAAAGTTGATTGATACTGCCATAAAATGGATCCAAACTCTGTGTGGTTTTGGCCTATCGTCTGGGTAAAGTTTTGAAATGCAAAAATGTTGATTTTTGTGATGTATTTTGTACGAATTTTTGATTTTAAAAACTCGGGTTTATTTTCTAGGCAGAACTTGTTTTTTAAGATCTTATTAAGGAAGTAATTT
>NW_023001664.1:0-777 GCF_900245975.1 Drosophila guanche | reverse complement strand
ACAAGACGGACGGACAGACGGACGGACAGACGGACAGACAGACAGGGCTCAATCGACTCGGCTATTGATGGTGATCAAGAATATATACACTTTATGGGGTCGGAAACGATTCCTTCTGTGTGTTACATACATTAACTTTGTGCACAAATACAATATACCCTATTTACTCTTCGAGTACCGGGTATAAAACAAATCTTTGGTTTAAAGTCGGCAGAGGCAGAGGGACGGCAGAGGCAGAGGGACGGCAGAGGCACAGGACGAGTGAAGCAGAGTGTGAATGAGAGAATGTGAAAAGAACAACAAAAGCTGCAGGACAGTGTGGGTTTAGCCACTGCTAATTAATTTATTCTTTCAGGCTATAATAATGATCCAATCGGATCCCAATTTATTGATCTGATAGATATGACCATTCCCTACAGAATGGCGTTTTTAGTTTTCTTCTATCTTTAAAATTGTAGATTTGGGAGGTTTTCGCCCTTTTGCGGGGGCGGGGCACATTTTTTAAATACATTTGTAACAGTGTGAGCATACAGAAGTCTGGATGCAAAATTTAATGGCTCTAGCTTTTATAGTCTCTAAGATTCAGGTGCTCAACAAGACGGACGGACAGACGGACGGACAGACGGACAGACAGACAGGGCTCAATCGACTCGGCTATTGATGGTGATCAAGAATATATACACTTTATGGGGTCGGAAACGATTCCTTCTGTGTGTTACATACATTAACTTTGTGCACAAATACAATATACCCTATTTACTCTTCGAGTACCGGGTA
>NW_023001663.1:0-777 GCF_900245975.1 Drosophila guanche | reverse complement strand
ATAGTCTTGATTTTAGATTTTTTAGACTGGATAACTCTTTGGTGAACCAAGGAGGTTTCGCAGATCTAGTCGGACATGAAAGTGGGACACACGTGTCAAAAATTGTGTCAAGTACATTATAAAAAATGTTTGTGCCTTCAATGACGTCACTGCACAAGTACAGAGCGGACCAATCAAAATTTCGAATTAAGTTATTGAGTTTCGTAAACTCGGCTTTACGAAAGCAGCGGACGCGTTCAGATAGCCTACCCGCACGATCCGATACAGTAGGTCCAATATCTATCGACACTTCGAAAGTAGGATGATAGCAGTCTTCAGGTTTTTACAACCACAATTAAGATACTTAAGTTATGTGAAAAAAACAAACCGCAACCTCTGAAAAAACCTTAAACTAGTAATTACAAAATTGCTAGTTCTTAAAAAACAATTTCTGCCATAGAAAACGGTAGAAAATAAACCCGACTTTTCCCGTGTTTTTAAAGTTAAAATATCGAAAAAAAAATCTCACATCAATCAACATTTTTGCATTTCAAATCCTTACCCAGGCGGTAGGCCAAAACCACAAACAGTTTGGATCCATTTTATAGCAGTATCAATCATCTTTTCAGATAATCAAAGTTTTTTACAACCAAAATTAAGACTAACTTAAGGTTTGTGGAAAATTAAATAGCAACCTCTGAAAAAACCTTAAACTAAAAATTACAAAATTGCTAGTTCTTAAAAAACAAGTTCTGCCATAGAAAATAAACCCGACTTTTCCCGAGTTTTTTGAAGTCA
>NW_023001662.1:0-777 GCF_900245975.1 Drosophila guanche | reverse complement strand
CCCGGTTCTCGAAGAGTAAATAGGGTATTTTGTATTTGTGCACAAAGTTAATGTATGTAACACACAGAAGGAATCGTTTCCGACCCCATAAAGTGTATATATTCTTGATCTGTCGTCTGTCCGTCCGTCTGTCCGTCCGTCTTGTTGAGCACCTGAATCTCAGAGACTATAAAAGCTAGACCCACCAAATGTTGCATCCAGACTTCTGTATGCTCACACTGTTACAAATGTATTTAAAAAATGTGCCCCGCCCCATTCCGCCCCGTAAAAGGGCGAAAGCCTCCCAAATCTACAATTTTAAAGATAGAAGAAAGATAGAGCACCTGAATCTCAGAGACTATAAAAGTTAGAGCCACCAAATTTTGCATCCAGACTTCTGTATGCTCACACTGTTACAAATGTATTTAGAAAATGTGCCCCGCCCCATTCCGCCCCCGCAAAAGGGCGAAAACCTAACAAATCTACAATTTTAAAGATAGAAGAAAACTAAAAACGCCATTCTGTAGGGAATGTCCATATCTATCAGATCACCAAATTGGGATCCGATCGGATCATTATTATAGACAGAAAGAAGAAATTAATTAGCAGTGGCTAAACCCACACTGTCCTGCAGCTTTTGTTGTTCTTTTCACATTCTCTCATTCACACTCTGCTTCACTCGGCCTCTGCCTCTGCCGACTTTAAACCACCCCCCCCCCTCACGCAGCTTATATTTGTTTTATACCCGGTTCTCGAAGAGTAAATAGGGTATTTTGTATTTGTGCACAAAGTTAATGT
>NW_023001661.1:0-778 GCF_900245975.1 Drosophila guanche | reverse complement strand
TTATTTGGTTGGATATATATATATAGTTGTTACTATATATAAATAATATTAAAGTGTTTGTGTGTTTCTTGTATTAAAATACTAGAAGAAATGACTGTTATGGGGAACTCCCTGATGTAGGCACCCGATTTGCGGAAGCCGTGGCAAAAAAACCTATATAGGGAGTGGTATCGTGCTGGGTATGTTTTATATGTTGAAAAATTTAAAATTTGTCTTTACATATGATATGGGGAAAATACATAGCATACATATCTTTCCCATATACATGTATAATATAACTTCAGCATGATTTGATTATGAAGAAACGATAATGTACGATATGATATACTGTACTGTATGGCCTTTCATATAAAATAGGTATTGTTTTGATATAATTACAAGATGTATATTCGTTATGATGGTTGATTGGGCATGTTTCCCATATACATGTATAATATAACTTCAGCATGATTTGATTATGAAGAAACGATAATGTACGATATGATATAGTGTACTGTATGGCCTTTCATATGAAATGGGCATTGTATTGATATAAATACAAAATGTATAATGGCTTTGATGGTTGATTGGGCATGTTTCCCATATACATGTATAATATAACTTCAGCATGATTTGATTATGAAGAAACGATAATGTACGATATGATATACTGTACTGTATGGCCTTTCATATGAAATAGGCATTGTTTTAATATAAATAAAAGATGTATATTGGTTATGATGGTTGATTGGGCATGTTTCCCATATACATGTATAATATAACTTCAGCATGATTTGAT
>NW_023001660.1:0-778 GCF_900245975.1 Drosophila guanche | reverse complement strand
GCAAACAGTTTGGATCCATTTTATAGCAGTATCATTCAACTTTTCAGACAATCAAAGTTTTTTACACCCACAATTAAGATACTTAAGTTATGTAAAAAACAAACCGCAACCTCTGAAAAAATTTGAAACTAAAAATTACATCCTTAATAAGTTCCTAAAAAACAAGTTCTGCCATAGAAAATAAACCCGACTTTTCCCGAGTTTTTAAAGTCAAAATTTGGAAAAAAATCTCACAACAATCAACAATTTTGCATTACAAAGCTTTACCCAGACGGTAGGCTAAAACCACAAAGAGTTTGGATCCATTTTATAGCAGTATCAATCAACTTTTCAGATAATCAAAGATATGTACAACCAAAATTAAGATACTTAAATTATGTGAAAAAACAAACCGCAACCTCTGAAAAAACCTTAAACTAAAAATTACATCATTAATAAGTTCCTAAAAAAACAAGTTCTGCCATAGAAAATAAACCCGACTTTTCCCGAGTTTTTAAAGAAAAAATATACAAAAAAAAAAATAAAATCTTACAACAATCAACATTTTTGCATTTCAAAGCTTTTCCGAGACGGTAGGCCAAGACCGCAAACAGTTTGGATCCATTTTATAGCAGTACCAATCAACTTTTCAGATAATCAAAGTTTTTTACAACCACAATTAAGATACTTAAGTTATGTGAAAAACAAACCGCAACCTCTGAAAAAACCTGAAACTTAAAATTACTTCCTTAATAAGTTCTTAAAAAACAAGTTCTGCCATAGAAAATAAACACGACTT
>NW_023001659.1:0-778 GCF_900245975.1 Drosophila guanche | reverse complement strand
ATTTTGTAATTTTTAGTTTAAGGTTTTTTCAGATGTTGCGGTTGGTTTTTCACATAACTTAAGTATCTTAATTTTGGTTGTAAAAAACTTTGATTATCTGAAAAGTTGATTGATTCTGCTATAAAATGGATCCAAACTCTGTGTGGGTTTGGCCTACCGTCTCGGTAAAGCTTTAAAATGCAAAAATGTTGATTGTTGTGAGATTTTTTTTTTCGAAATTTTGACTTTAAAAACTTGGGAAAAGTCGGGTTTATTTTCTATGGCAGAACTTGTTTTTTAGGAACTTATTAAGGATGTAATTTTTAGTTTAAGGTTTTTTCAGTGGTTGCGGTTTGTTTTTTCACATAAGTTAAGAATCTGAATTTTGGTTGTAAAAAATTTTGATTATCTGAAAAGTTGATTGATACTGCTATAAAGTGGATCCAAACTCTGTGTGGGTTTGGCCTACCGTCTCGGTAAAGCTTTAAAATGCAAAAATGTTGATTGATGTGAGATTTTTTTTCTCGAAATTTTGCCTTTAAAAACTCGGGAAAAGTCGGTTTTATTTTCTATGGCAGAACTTGTTTTTTAAGAACTAGAAATTTTGTAATTTTTATATTAAGGTTTTTTCAGAGGTTGTGGTTTGTTTTTTTACATAACTTAAGTATCTTAATTTTGGTTGTAAAAAACTTTGATTATCTGAAAAGTTGATTGATACTGCTATTAAATGGATCCAAACTGTTTGTGGTTTTGGCCTACGGTCTCGGAAAAGCTTTGAAATGCAAAAATGTTGATTGTT
>NW_023001658.1:0-778 GCF_900245975.1 Drosophila guanche | reverse complement strand
CATCAATCAACATTTTTGCATTTCAAAGCTTTACCCAGACGGTAGGCCAAAACCACACGGAGTTTGGATCCATTTTATAGAAGTATCAATCAACTTTTCAGCTAATCAAAGTTTTTTACAACCAAAATTAAGATACTTAAGTTATGTGAAAAAACAAACCGCAACCTCTGAAAAAACCTTAAACTTCAAATTACTTCCTTAATAAGTTCTTAAAAAACAAGTTCTGCCATAGAAAAAAAACCCGAGTTTTTAAAGTCAAAATTTCGTACAAAATACCTCACAAAAATCAACATTTTTGCATTTCAAAGCTTTACCCAGAGTTTGGATCCATTTTATAGCAGAATCAATCAAATTTTCTGATAGTCAAAGTTTTTTGCAACCAGATCTTAGATACTTAACTTATGTGATAAAACAAACCGCAACCTTTGAAAAAACCTTGAACTAAAAATTACAAAATTGCTAGTTCCTAAAAAACAAGTTCTGCCATAGAAAATAAACCCGACTTTTCCCGAGTTCTTAAAGTCAAAATTTCGAGAAAGAAAATCTCACAACAATCCACATTTTTGCATTTCAAAGCTTTTCCGAGACGGTAGGCCAAAACCACACAGAGTTTGGATCCATTTTATAGAAGTATCAATCAACTTTTCAGATAATCAAAGTTTTTTACAACCAAAATTAAGATACTTAAGTTATGTGAAAAAGCAAACCGCAACCTCTGAAAAACCTTAAACTAAAAATTACATCCTTAATAAGTTCCTAAAAAAACAAGTTCTGCCAT
>NW_023001657.1:0-778 GCF_900245975.1 Drosophila guanche | reverse complement strand
CACACAGAGTTTGGATCCATTTTATAGCAGAATCAATCAACTTTTCTGATAATCAAAGTTTTTTGCAACCAGATCTTAGATACTTAAGTTATGTGAAAAAACAAACCGCAACCTCTGAAAAAACCTTAAACTAAAAATTACAAAAATGCTAGTTCTTAAAAATCAAGTTCTGGCATAGAAAATAAAACCGACTTCTCCCAAGTTTTGAAAGTAAAAATTTCGAAAAAAAATCTCACAAAAATCCACATTTTCAAAGCTTTTCCGAGACGGTAGGCCAAAACCACACAGAGTTTGGATCTATTTTATAGCAGTATCAATCAACTTTTCAGATAATCAAAGTTTTTTGCAACCAGATCTAAGATACTTAAGTTATGTAAAAAAACAAACCGCAACCTCTGAAAAAACCTTAAACTAAAAATTACATCCTTAATAAGTTCCTAAAAGACAAGTTCTGCCGTAGAAAATAAACCCGGCTTTTCCCGAGTTTTTAAAGTAAAAATATCGAAAAAAAAAATCTCACATCAATCAACATTTTTGCATTTCAAAGCTTTACCCAGACGGTAGGCCAAAACCACAAACAGTTTGGATCCATTTTATAGCAGAATCAATCAACTTTTCTGATAATCAAAGTTTTTTGCAACCAGATCTTAGATACTTAAGTTATGTGAAAAAACAAACGGCAACCTCTGGAAAAACCTTAAACTTAAAATAACTTACTTAATAAGTTCTTAAAAAACAAGTTCTGCCTTAGAAAATACACCCGAGTCTTTAAAGTCAA
>NW_023001656.1:0-778 GCF_900245975.1 Drosophila guanche | reverse complement strand
AAAACAAGTTCTGCCATAGAAAATAAATCCAACTTTTCCCGAGTTTTTAAAGTCAAAATTTCGAAAAAAAAAATATCACAACAATCCACATTTTTGCATTTCAAAGCTTTTCGAGACGGTAGGCCAAAACCACTCAGAGTTTGGATCCATTTTATAGCAGTATCAATCAACTTTTCAGATAATCAAAGTTTTTTACAACCACAGTTAAGATACTTAAGTTATGTGAAAAAACAAACCGAAACCTCTGAAAAAACCTTAAACTAAAAATTACAAAATTGCTAGTTCTTAAAAAACAAGTTCTGCCATAGAAAATAAAACCAACTTTTCCAGAGTTTTTAAAGTCAAAAACTCGAAAAAAAAAAATCTTACAACAATCCACATTTTTGCATTTCAAAGCTTTTGCGAGACGGTAGGCCAAAACCACACAGAGTTTGGATCCATTTTATAGCAGAATCAATCAACTTTTAAGATAATCAAAATTTTTTTGCAACCAGATCTAAGATACTTATGTTATGAAAAAAAAAAACAAACCGCAAGCTCTAAAAAAAACCTGAAACTAAAAATTACTTCCTTAATAAGTTCTTAAAAGAAAAGTTCTTCCATAGAAAATAAACCCAAATTTTCCCGAATTTTTAAAGTAAAAATTTCTAAGAAAAAAAAATCTCACAACAATCAACATTTTTGCATTTCAAAGCTTTTCCGAGACGGTAGGCCAAAACCGCAAACAGTTTGGATCCATTTAATAGCAGTATCAATCAACTTTTTAGATAATCAAGGT
>NW_023001655.1:0-778 GCF_900245975.1 Drosophila guanche | reverse complement strand
TACCGAGACGGTAGGCCAAAACCACACACAGTTTGGATCCATATTTTAGCAGTATCAATAAATTTTTAGATTATCAAAGTTTTTTGCAACCATATCTAAGATACTTAAGTTATGTGAAAAAACAGTCCGCAATCTCTAAAAAAACCTTAAACAAAAAAGTACAAACTTTGAAAATTCTTAAAAGAAAAGTTCTGCCATAGAAAATAAACACGACTGTTCCCGAATTTATAAAGTCAAAATGTCATGAAAAATACCTCAAAAAAATCAACATTTTTGCATTTCAAAGCTTTACCCAGACGGTAGGCCACAACCACACACAGTTTGGATCCATTTTATAGCAGTATCAATAAACTTTTCAGATAATCAAAGTTTTTTGCAACCAGATCTAAGATACTTAAGTTATGTGAAAAACAGACCGCAACCTCTGAAAAACCCTTAAACTAAAAATTACATATTTAATAAGTTCCCAAAAAAAGTTCTGCCATAGAAAATAAACCCGACTGTTCCCGAGTTTTTAAAGTCAATATTTCGACAATAAAAGCTTTACCGAGACGGTAGGCCAAAACCACACACAGTTTAGATCAATTTTTTAGCAGTATCAATCAACTTTAAGATAATCAAAGTTTTTTGCAACCAGATCTAAGATACTTAAGTTATGTGAAAAAACAGACCGCAACCTCTGAAAAACCCTTAAACTAAAAATTACATCTTTAATAAGTTCCTAAAAAAAGTTCTGCCATAGAAAATAAACCCGACTGTTCCCGAGTTCTTAAAGTCA
>NW_023001654.1:0-778 GCF_900245975.1 Drosophila guanche | reverse complement strand
TCAAATGTGTCTGGATGTGTGGACTACCGTAAGGGACCTCATGAATAGCGACAGCAACACCAATGAAGATGCTGGTAAACAACTGATGAGACAATGGACAGAACTTGTTTGTTTCTGATTTGTGAGATATTTTTTTCAGCCTCTGAAGCCCCGAATGCAACTGCATAAGCCCATGGATCAGTATCAGTATCAGTATCACCCTTCATTCACTCCGGACACAGCACAGCAGGACTCCTCCTACACACACAAACTATACACATTTTGAGTAAGTTTTCCAGTTATCTTTTAATGGAACCAGACGCCTATCATTCCTCGTTTCTTGGCAGCCTAAACCTAAAACACAACCAATGTTGCAAGAACTGAAGAACTCTTCAGGTTCCAATGCAAGTCATTTGAGAGTACAAAGAACAGAACACATAACTGATGGAATTAAACCTAAAGAACAGGACGATCAGGACATATCAACCAAGGGACAACAATTGTCAGCTCACTTATCAGTATGATTGCCTAAAGCAGATCTCTACAAACATATAATCAAAGGAAGAATCCTATACCCTCCTCACACGGAAAATACCTAACCAACAATTAGTTCCTAAAGGAAGAAAATTCCAACTAACTTTAAAGAAAATGAGAAGAATTTTGAACCTCTGTTATATGCGGAAGAACCGCCGGAACCCCAATTTGAAATGGGAATTTAATTGATACTTATGTTTTGTATACGCCTATCAAATATCATAGCTACTAGCATTAAAATATAAGCCTTAAATTGGTTCTTCTC
>NW_023001653.1:0-778 GCF_900245975.1 Drosophila guanche | reverse complement strand
TTAAGGTTTTTTCAGAGGTTGCGGTTTGTTTTTTCACATAACTTAAGTATCTTAGATCTGGTTGCAAAAAACTTTGATTATCTGAAAAGTTGATTGATACTGCTAAAAAATTGATCCAAACTGTGTGTGGTTTTTGCCTACCGTCTGTTTAAAGCTTTGAAATGCAAAAATGTTGATTTTTGTGAGATTCTTATTGTTGAAATATTGACTTTAAAAACTCGGGAACATTAGGGTTTTTTTTCTATGGCAGAACTTTTTTTAGGAACTTATTAAAGATGTAATTTTTCATTTAAGGTTTTTTTAGAAGTAGCGGTTTGTTTTTTCACATAACTTAAGTATCTTAGATCTGGTTGCAAAAAACTTGGATTATCAGAAAAGTTTAGTGATACTGCTATAAAATGGATCCAAACTCTGTGTGGTTTTGGCCTACCGTCTAGGTAAAGCTTTGAAATGCAAAAATGTTGATTGGTGTGAAATTTTTATTGTCGAAATATTGACTTTAAAAACTCGGGAACAGTCGGGTTTATTTTTTATGGCAGAACTTTTCTTTTATGAATTTTCAAAGTTTGTACTCTGTTGGTTTAAGGTTTTTTCAGAGGTTGCGGTTTGTTTTTTCACATAACTTAAGTATCTTAGATCTGGTTGCAAAAAACTTTGATTTTCTGAAAAGTTTATTGATACTGCTAAAAAATTGATCCAAACTGTGTGTGGTTTTGGCCTACCGCCTGGGTAAAGCTTTGAAATGCAAAAATGTTGATTGTTGTGAGATTTTTATTGT
>NW_023001652.1:0-778 GCF_900245975.1 Drosophila guanche | reverse complement strand
TTGGCCAGACCAATGCTTACCAGTACATACTTCACAGAATCCAGGTTTATCCGAACCTCAGTCTCATGTCCAGACATATTTTACGTCCATTCTCCGCTCCGCTCCGCAAATTACTAATGCTTCTTTGACTTCGTCATTTCGTCCTAGCCTTCCGCATGCATACATGGCGTCTCGGTCGCTCGCACCAATGCCGAGTCTGTTCTGAAATCCATCCGCTACGGAAGTGTCGCCGTTTTCTCCGCCTAAGGGCCGAGGAATGGCTCCGAGCTGTCCGGAACTTCAGCTAGTGCACCAATTGCCTGGCTCACCAGCACTCCGGAGAGGAATTCTGAAGCGGCGACCGGTGTAAGGTGTGTAACCGGAGCCAGCACACGTTGCTGCGCATGGACGGTGCGCAACTGCCGCCCTCTTCTCGACGTCCAGCCCCCGAACACTTCTAGTGCCATTTGCAGCTTCTTCGTCACAAGCCGAACACCGCCTTCGAGACCCAGGATCTCTTTTCGCAGTATTGCATGGGGGGGGGGGGGGGGGGGGGGGGGGGGGGGAGGATGTTGAAAGTAGCAGCAGTGAGTTAGCAGAGGGATGTTGTTAACAGCCGGAGCTCGCTCTCGCTCTCACTCCCTACGCTCTTGCGCTCTCCTTCTTGCCTGGCGCTCGCGAGCTGGCGGGCAGCCAGCCGCTAAGCTAAGCTCAGTATTCTACCCACCCCCGTACATTCCGGTACACGCGAGTTGATACTTTCGTCTTCTACATACACACATACATACATCCATCCATC
>NW_023001651.1:0-778 GCF_900245975.1 Drosophila guanche | reverse complement strand
TCCATTTTACAGCAGTATTAATCAACTTTTCAGATAATCAAAGTTTTTTGCAACCAGATCTAAGATACTTAAGTTATGTGAAAAAACAAACCGTAACCTCTGAAAAAACCTTAAACCTAAAATTACTTCCTTAATAAGTTCTTAAAAAACAAATTCTGGCATAGAAAATAAACCCGACTTTTCCCGAGTTTTTAAAGTCAAAATTTCGAAAAAAAAAATCTCACAGCAATCAACATTTTTGCATTTTAAAGCTTTATCCAGACGGTAGGCCAAAACCACACAGAGTTTGGATCCATTTTATAGCAGTATCAATAATCTTTTCAGATAATCAAAGTTTTTTGCAACCAGATCTAAGATACTTAAGTTATGTGAAAAAACAAACCGCAACCTCTGAAAAAACCTTAAACTAAAAATTACATCCTAAATAAGTTCCTAGAAAAACAGGTTCTGCCATAGAAAATAAAACCGACTTTTCCCGAATTTTTAAAGTCAAAATTTCGATAGAAAAAAAATCTCACAATAATCAACATTTTTGCATTTTAAAGCTTTACCCAGACGGTAGGCCAAAACCACACAGAGTTTGGATCCATTTTATAGCAGTATCAATCAACTTATCATGTAATCAAAGTTTTTTTCAACCAGATCTAAGATACTTAAGTTATGTGAAAAAACAAACCGCAACCTCTGAAAAAACCTTAAACTTAAAATTACTTTCTTAATAAGTTCTTAAAAAACAAATTCTGGCATAGAAAATAAACCCGACTTTTCCCGAGTTTTT
>NW_023001650.1:0-779 GCF_900245975.1 Drosophila guanche | reverse complement strand
GATTATCTGAAAAGTTGATTGATACTGCCATAAAATGGAACCAACCTCTGTCTGGTTTTGGCCTACAGTCTCGGAAAAGCTTTGAAATGCAAAAATATTGATTGTTGTGAGATTTTTTTTTGTTCGAAATTTTGACTTTAAAAACTCGGGAAAAGTCGGGTTTATTTTCCATGGCAGAACTTTTTTTTTAAGAATCTATAAAGAAAGTAATTTTTTTTTAAGATTTTTTCATCGGTAGCGATTTGTTTTTTCACATAGCTTAAGTATCTTAGATCTGGTTGTAAATAACTTTGATTGTCTGAAAATCTGATTGATGCAGATAAAAAGTGAATCCAAGCACTTTGTTGTTTTGGCTTACCGTCTGGGAAATATACACCTTCGAAATGCAAAAATGTTGATTTTTGTGAGGTGTTTTGAACCAAATTTTGACTTAAAAAATTCGGGAAATTTCGGGTCTATTATCTATGGCAGAACTTTTTTTTAAGAGATTATTAAGAAAGTAATTTTTAATTTAAGGTTTTTTCAGAGGTTACGATTTGATTTTTCACATAACTTAAGTATCTTAGATCTGGTTGTAAAGAACTTTGATTATCTGAAAAGTTGATTGATGCTGCTCTGAAGTGGATCAAAACTGCGTGTGGTTTTGGCCTACCGTCTCGGAAAAGCTTTGAAATGCAAAAATTTTGATTGTTGTGAGATTTTTTTTTTTCGAAATTTTGACTTTAAAACTCAGGAAAAGTCGTGTTTATTTTCTATGGAAGAACTTTTTTTGTAAGAGA
>NW_023001649.1:0-779 GCF_900245975.1 Drosophila guanche | reverse complement strand
AAAAAAAATCGTCTATTTAGATTACTCTGCTTTTTTAAACTTGTTAATATCCGCGTCGTTTTCAGAAATAACGTTTCTTGCACCGTCGTCGTCGTCGTACAGTTATTTATAGTTTTTCACTTATTCTTCACACGATGTTCCTTCACACACGTACGAGCCTCAAAAAATGTGGGGCCTTCTTTAAATCTTACTTCAATCCCCGGGACGAGCCTCCAAAAATGTGGGGCCTTCTTTAAATCTTACTTCAATTCCCGGGACGAGCCTCCAAAAATGTGGGGGTTTATGTTTATTGTTTATAAGTAAAGGTTAATAAGTGATTAAGTATGGTATAACGGTACAAGAATTAGGTATCTGCGTCGTTCGTCGTCTGGTCTCGCACACAACCTTTTACGTCGGAGGTTGGATAGAAACTCCTCTCGGCGCTCTCTCGCCGATCGGTTGTCCGCTCTCGCTCTCATCTCGCTCTCCTTCGTCTTCTCTTTGCGTTTGCTCTCTTGTTTGGAATTCGCAGTGATGCGAATTCGCCCTTGCTCGTTTTGGTGTTTTGTCTGGGGATCGCAATTGGCAAAACCCAGCCCACATGTATATAATTGTTACCATATATGAATAATATTGAAGTGTTTGTGTGTTTCTTGTATTAAAATACGAGAACAAATGACTGGTAAGAGGCACTCTCGATTGTAATCACCCGATTTGCGGAAGCCGTGGCAGAAAACCTTTATAGGGAGTGGTGTCATGCTTGGTATATTTCATATGATGAAACATTTGAAAATTGTCTT
>NW_023001648.1:0-779 GCF_900245975.1 Drosophila guanche | reverse complement strand
ATCCAAACTGTGTGTGGTTTTTGCCTACCGTCTGTTTAAAGCTTTGAAATGCAAAAATGTTGATTTTTGTGAGATTCTTATTGTCGAAATATTGACTTTAAAAACTCGGGAACATTAGGGTTTTTTTTCTATGGCAGAACTTTTTTTAGGAACTTATTAAAGATGTAATTTATCATTTAAGGTTTTTTTAGAAGTAGCGGTTTGTTTTTTCACAAAACTTAAGTATCTTAGATCTGGTTGCAAAAAACTTTGATTATCTGTAAAGTTGATTGATACTGCTAAGAAATTGATCCAAACTGTGTGTGGTTTTTGGCCTACCGTCTGGGTAAAGTTTTGAAATGCAAAAATATTGGTTGTTGTGAAATTTTTATTGTCGAAATATTGACTTTAAAAACTCGGGAACAGTCGGGTTTATTTTTTATGGCAGAACTTTTCTTTTATGAATTTTCAAAGTTTGTACTCTGTTTGTTTAAGGTTTTTTCAGAGGTTGCGGTTTGTTTTTTCACATAACTTAAGTATCTTAGATCTGGTTGCAAAAAACTTTGATTTTCTGAAAAGTTTATTGATACTGCTAAAAAACTGATCCAAACTGTGTGTTGTTTTGGCCTACCGCCTGGGTAAAGCTTTGAAATGCAAAAATGTTGATTGTTGTGAGATTTTTATTGTCGAAATATTGACTTTAAAACCTCGGGAACAGTCGGGTTTATTTTCTATGGCAGAACTTTTTTTAGGAACTTATTAAACATGTAATTTTTAGTTAAGGGTTTTTTCAGAGGTTG
>NW_023001647.1:0-779 GCF_900245975.1 Drosophila guanche | reverse complement strand
CAGAACTTGTTTTTTAAGAAATAACATTTTTGTAATTTTTAATTTAAGGTTTTTTCAGAGGTTGCGGTTTGTTTTTTCACATAACTTAAGTATCTAAGATCTGGTTGCAAAAAACTTTGATTATCTGAAAAGTTGATTGATACTGCTATAAAATGGATCCAAACTCTGTGTGGTTTTTGGCCTACCGTCTGGGTAAAGCTTTGAAATGCAAAAATGTTGATTGTTGTGAGATTTCTTGTTTTCGAAATTTTGACTTTAAAAACTTGGGAAAAGTCGGTTTTATTTTCTATGGCAGAACTTGTTTTTTTAGAACTTATTAAGGAAGTAATTTTAAGTTTAAGGTTTCTTCAGAGGTTGCGGTTTATTTTTCACATAACTTAAGTATCTAAGATCTGGTTGCAAAAAACTTTGATTATCAGAAAAGTTGATTGATTATGCCATAAAATGGATCCAAACTCTGTGTGGTTTTGGCCTACCGTCTGGGTAAAGCTTTGAAAGGCAAAAATGTTGATTTTTGTGAGGTATTTTGTACGCAATTTTGACTTTAAAAACTCGGAAAAAGTCGGGTTTATTTTCTATGCCAGAACTTGTTTTTTAAGAACTTATTAAGGAAGTAATTTTAAGTTTAAGTTTTTTTCACATAACTTAAGTATCTTAATTTTGGTTGTAAAAAACTTTGATTATCTGAAAAGTTGATTTATGGATCCAAACTCTGTGTGGTTTTGGCCCACCGTCTCGGAAATCTTTGAAATGCAAAAATGTGGATTGTTGTGAGATTT
>NW_023001646.1:0-779 GCF_900245975.1 Drosophila guanche | reverse complement strand
TTAAGATACTTAAGTTATGTAAAAAAACAAACCGCAACCTCTGAAAAAACCTTAAACAAAAAATTACATCCTTAATAAGTTCTTAAAAAACAAGTTCTGGCATAGAAAATAAAACCGACTTCTGCCGAGTTTTTAAAGTAAAAATTTCGAAAAAAAAAATCTCACAACAATCCACATATTTGCATTTCAAAGTTTTCCAAGACGGTAGGCCAAAACCACACAGAGTTTGGATCCATTTTATATATCAATCATTTTTTCAGATAATCAAAGTTTTTTGCAACCAGATCTAAGATACTTAAGTTATGTAAAAAAACAAACCGCAACCTCTGAAAAAACCTTAAACTAAAAATTACATCCTTAATAAGTTCCTAAAAAACAAGTTCTGCCATAGAAAATAAACCCGACTTTTCCCAAGTTTTTAAAGTAAAAATATCGAAAAAAAAATCTCACATCATCCATTTTCCAGTTTATAGCAGTATCAATCAACTTTTCAGATAATCAAAGTTTTATACAACCAAAATTAAGATACTTAAGTTATGTGAAAAAAAAACCGCAACCTCCGAAAAAACCTCCGAAAAAACCAAAACCACACAGAGTTTGGATCCATTTTATAGCAGTATCAATCAACTTTTCAGATAATCAAAGTTTTTTACAACCAAAATTAAGATACTTAAGTTATGAGAAAAAACAAACCGCAACCTCTGAAAAAACCTTAAACTTAAAATTACTTCCTTAATAAGTTCTTAAAAAACAAGTTCTGCCATAGAAAATAAAACCGA
>NW_023001645.1:0-779 GCF_900245975.1 Drosophila guanche | reverse complement strand
TTTCAGATAATCAAAGTTTTTTACAACCACAGTTAAGATACTTAAGTTATGTGAAAAAACAAACCGAAACCTCTGAAAAAACCTTAAACTAAAAATTACAAAATTGCTAGTTCTTAAAAAACAAGTTCTGCCATAGAAAATAAAACCGACTTTTCCCGAGTTTTTAAAAGCAAAATTTCGAGAAAAAAAAATCTCACAAAAATCAACATTTTTGCATTTCAAAGCTTTTCCGAGACGGTAGGCTAAAACCACAAAAAGTTTGGATCCATTTAATAGCAGTATCAATCAAATTTTCAGATAATCAAAGTTTTTTACAAGCAAAATTAAGATACTTAAGTTATGTAAAAAAACAAACCACAACCTCTGAAAAAACTTTAACCTAAAAATTACAAAATTACTAGTTCTTAAAAAACAAGTTCTGCCATAGAAAATAAAACCGACTTTTCCCGAGTTTTTAAATAGCAGTATCAATCAACTTTTCAGATAATCAAGGGTTTTTACAACCAAAAATTAAGATACTTAAGTTATGTGAAAAAACAAACCACAACCTCTGAAAAAACCTTAAACTAAAAATTACAAAAAAAAAAAAAAAATCTCACAACAATCAACATTTTTGCATTTCAAAGCTTTTCCGAGACGGTATGCCAAAACCACTCATAGTTTGGATCCATTTTATAGCAGTATCAATCAAATTTTCAGATAATCAAAGTTTTTTACAACCACAGTTAAGATACTTAAGTTATGTGAAAAAACAAACCGAAACCTCTGAAAAAACTTCT
>NW_023001644.1:0-779 GCF_900245975.1 Drosophila guanche | reverse complement strand
CGATTGGATCATTATTATAGCCAAAAAGAAGAAATTAATTAGCAGTGCCTAAACCCACACTGTCCTACAGCTTTTGTTGTTCTTTTCACATTCCCTCATTCACACTCTGCTTCACTCGGCCTCTGCTTCTGCCTCTGCCGTCCCTCTGCCTCTGCCGACCTTAAACCACCCCCCCCCCCTCACGCATCTTATATTTGCTTTATACCCGGTACTCGAAGAGTAAATAGGGTATATTGTATTTGTGCACAAAGTTAATGTATGTAACACACAGAAGGAATCGTTTACGACCCCATAAAGTGTATATATTATTGATCACCATCAATAGCCGAGTCGATTGAGCCCTGTCTGTATGTCTGTCTGTCCGTCCGTCTGTCCGTCCGTCTTGTTGAGCACCTGAATCTCAGAGACTATAAAAGCTAGAGCCACCAAATTATGCATCCAGACTTCTGTATGCTCACACTGTTACAAGTGTATTTAAAAAATGTGCCCCGCCCCATTCCGCCCCCGCGAAAGGGCGAAAACTTCCCAAATCTACAATTTTAAAAATAGAAGAAAACTAAAAACGCCATTCTGTAGGGAATGGCCATATCTATCAGATCAATAAATTGGGATCCGATATGACCATTATTATAGCCATAAAGAAGAAATTAATTAGCAGTGGCTAAACCCACACTGTTCTGCAGCTTTTCTTGTTCTTTTCACATTCTCTCATTCACACTCTGCTTCACTCGGCCTCTGCCTCTGCCGTCCCTCTGGCTCTGCCGACCTTAAACCACCAC
>NW_023001643.1:0-779 GCF_900245975.1 Drosophila guanche | reverse complement strand
GGAAAAGCTTTGAAATGCAAAAATGTTGATTGATGTGAGATTTTTTTTTTTTTCGAAATTTTGACATTAAAATTTGGGAAAAGTCGGTTTTATTTTCTATGGCAGAACTTGTTTTTTAAGAACTAGTAACTTTGTAATTTTTAGTTTAAGGTTTTTTCAGAGGTTGTGGTTTGTTTTTTCACATAACTTAAGTATCTTAATTTTGGTTGTAAAAAACTTTGATTATCTGAAAAGTTGATTGATTCTGCTATAAAATGGATCCAAAGTGTGTGGTTTTGGCCTACCGTCTGGGTAAAGCTTTGAAATGAAAAAATTTTGATTGATGTGAGATTTTTTTTTCGATATTTTTGCTTTAAAAACTCGGGAAAAGTCGGGTTTATTTTCTATGGCAGAACTTGTTTTTTAGGAACTTCTTAAGGATGTAATTTTTAGTTTAAGGTTTTTTCAGAGGTTGCGGTTTGTTTTTTTCACATAAGTTAAGAATCTGAATTTTGGTTGTAAAAAATTTTGATTATCTGAAAAGTTGATTGATACTGCTATAAAATGGAGCCAAACTCTGTGTGGTTTTGGCCTACCGTCTCGGAAAAGCTTTGAAATGCAAAAATGTGGATTGTTGTGAAATTTTTTTTTCGAAATTTTTGATTTTAAAAACTCGTTAAAAGTTGGTTTTATTTTCTATGGCAGAACTTGTTTTTTAAGAACTAGTAATTTTGTAATTTTTGGTTTAAGGTTTGTTCAGTGTTGTGTTTTTTCACATAACTTAAGTATCTTAATTTTGG
>NW_023001642.1:0-779 GCF_900245975.1 Drosophila guanche | reverse complement strand
AGTTATGTGAAAAAACAAACCGCAACCTCTGAAAAAACCTTAAACTTAAAACTACTTCCTTAATAAGTTCTTAAAAAACAAGTTCTGCCATAGAAAAAAACCCGAGTTTTTAAAGTCAAAATTTCGTACAAAATACCTCACAAAAATCAACATTTTTGCATTTCAAAGCTTGACCCAGACGGTAGGCCAAAACCACACAGAGTTTGGATCCATTTTATAGCAGAATCAATCAACTTTTCTGATAATCAAAGTGTTTTGCAACCAGATCTTAGATACTTAAGTTATGTGAAAAAACAAACCGCAACCTCTGAAAAAACCTCAATCTAAAAATTACAAAATTGCTAGTTCCTAAAAAACAAGTACTGTAATAGAAAATAAACCCGACTTTTCCAAAATTTTTAAAGTCAAAATTTCGAAAACAAAAAATCTCACAACAATCAAAATTTTTGCATTTCAAAGCTTTACCCAGACGGTAGGCCAAAACCACACAGAGGTTGGATCCATTTTATAGCAGTATCAATCAACTTTTCAGATAATCAAAGTTTTTACAACGAAAATTAAGATACTTAAGTTATGTGAGAAAACAAACCGCAACCTCTGAAAAAACATTAAACTCAAAATTACAAAAATGATAGTTCTTAAAAATCAAGTTCTGGCATAGAAAATAAAACCGACGTCTCCCGAGTTTTTAAAGTAAAAATTTCGAAAAAAAATCTCACAACAATCCACATTTTTGCATTTTAAAGCTTTACCCAGACGGTAGGCCAAAACCACACAGA
>NW_023001641.1:0-779 GCF_900245975.1 Drosophila guanche | reverse complement strand
GGGGGGTGCATTCCCTACAGAATGGCGTTTTTAGTTTTCTTTTAACTTTAAAATTGTAGATTTGCAGGACAGTGTGGGTTTAGCCACTGCTAATTAATATCTTCTTTCTGACTATAATGATCCAATCGGATCCCAATTTGGTGATCTGATAGATATGGACATTCCCTACAGAATGGCGTTTTTAGTTTTCTTTTATCTTTAAAATTGTAGATTTGGGAGGCTTTCGCCCTTTTGCGGGGGCGGAAGGGGGCGGGGCACATTTTTTAAATACACTTGTAACAGTGTGAGCATACAGAAGTCTGGATGCAAAATTTGGTGGCTCTACCTTTTATAGTCTCTGAGATTCAGGTGCTCAAGAAGACGGACAGACGGACGGACAGACGGACAGACAGACAGGGCTCAATCGACTCGGCTATTGATGGTGATCAATAAAATGTACACTTTATGGGGTCGTAAACGATTCCTTCTGTGTGTTACATACATTAACTTTGTGCACAAATACAATATACCCTATTTACTCTTCAAGTACCGGGTGGATAAAAGTCGGCAGAGGCAGAGGCAATTAATTTCTTCTTTCTGGCTATAATGATCCAATCGGATCCCAATTTGGTGATCTGATAGATATGGACATTCCCTACAGAATGGCGTTTTTAGTTTTCTTTTATCTTTAAAATTGTAGATTTGGGAGGCTTTCGCCCTTTTGCGGGGGCGGAAGGGGGCGGGGCACATTTTTTAAATACACTTGTAACAGTGTGAGCATACAGAAGTCTGGATGCAAA
>NW_023001640.1:0-779 GCF_900245975.1 Drosophila guanche | reverse complement strand
CTTTTCCCGAGCTTTTAAAGTCAAAATTACGTACAAAATACCTTACAAAAATCAACATTTTTGCATTTCAAAGCTTTACCCAGACGCTAGGCCAAAACCACAAACAGTTTGGATCCATTTTATAGCAGTATCAATCAACTTTTCAGATAATCAAGGTTTTTTACAACCAAAATTAAGATACTTAAGTTATGTGAAAAACCAACCGCAGCATCTGAAAAAACCTTAAACTAAAAATTACAGAATTGTTAGTTCTTAAAAAAAACAAGTTCTGCCATAGAAAATAAAACCGACTTTTCCCGAGTTTTTAAAGTCAAAATTAAAAAAAAAAAATCTCACAACAATCAACATGTTTGCATTTCAAAGCTTTTCCGAGACGGTAGACCAAAACCACAAACAGTTTGTATCCATTTTATAGCAGTATCAATCAACTTTTCAGAAATTCAAAGTTTTTTATAACCAAAATTAAGATACTTAAGTTATGTGAAAAAACAAAACGGCAACCTCTGAAAAAACCTTAAACTAAAAATTACATCCTTAATAAGTTCCCAAAAAACAAGTTCTGCCATAGAAAATAAACCCGACAAGGCCAAAACCACACAGAGTTTGGATCCATTTTATAGCAGTATCAATCAACTTTTCAGATAATCAAACTTTTTTACAACCAAAATTTAGATACTTAAGTTATGTGAAAAAACAAAACGGCAACCTCTGAAAAAACCTTAAACTAAAAATTACATCCTTAATAAGTTCCCAAAAAACAAGTTCTGCCATAGAAAATA
>NW_023001639.1:0-779 GCF_900245975.1 Drosophila guanche | reverse complement strand
TAAGTTATGTGAAAAATCAAACCGCAACCTCTGAAAAAACCTTAAACTTAAAATAACTTCCTTAATAAGTTCTTAAAAAACAAGTTCTGGCATAGAAAATAAACCCGACTTTTCCCGAGTTTTTAAAGTCAAAATTTCGAAAACAAAAAATCTCACAACAATCAAAATTTTTGCATTTCAAAGCTTTACCCAGACGGTAGGCCAAAACCACACAGATTTTGGATCCATTTTACAGCAGTATCAATCAGCTTTTCTGATAATCAAAGTTTTTTGCAACCAGATCTTAGATACTTAAGTTATGTGAAAAAACAAACCGCAACCTCTGAAAAAACCTTAAACTTAAAATTACTTCCTTAATAAGTTCTTAAAAAACAGGTTCTGCCATAGAAAATAAATCCGACTTTTCCCGAGTTTTTAAAGTCAAAAATTCGTAAAATATACCTCACAAAAATCAACATTTTTGCATTTCAAAGCTTTACCCAGACGGTAGGCCAAAACCACACAGAGTTTGGATCCATTTTACAGCAGAATCAATCAGCTAGCTTTTCAGATAATCAAAGTTTTTTGCAACCAGATCTTAGATACTTAAGTTATGTGAAAAAACAAATCCCAACCTCTAAAAAAACCTTAAACTTAAAATTACTTCCTTAATAAGTTCTTAAAAAACAAGTTCTGCCATAGAAAATAAAACCGACTTTTCCCGAGTTTTTAAAGTCAAAAATTCGTAAAATATACAAAAATCAACATTTTTGCATTTCAAAGCTTTACGCAGACGGTAG
>NW_023001638.1:0-780 GCF_900245975.1 Drosophila guanche | reverse complement strand
AAAAAAAAATCTCACAACAATCCACATTTTTGCATTTCAAAGCTTTTCGAGACGGTAGGCCAAAAGCACACAGAGTTTGGATCCACTTTATGGCAGTATCAATCAACTTTTCAGATAATCAAAATTTTTTACAACCAAAATTAAGATACTTATATTATGTGAAAAAACGAACCGAAACCTCTGAAAAAACCTTAAACTAAAAATTACAAAATTGCTAGTTCTTAAAAAACAAGTTCTGCCATAGAAAATAAAACCAACTTTTCCCGAGTTTTTAAAGTCAAAAATTCGCAAAAAAAAAAATCTCACAACAATCCACATTTTTGCATTTCAAAGCTTTTCCGAGACCGTAGGCCAAAACCACTCATAGTTTGGATCCATTTAATAGCAGTATCAATCAACTTTTCAGATAATCAAAGTTTTTACATCCAAAATTAATATACTTAAGTTATGTGAAAAAACGAACCGCAACCTCTGAAAAAACCTTAAACTAAAAATTACAAAATTGCTAGTTCTTAAAAAACATGTTCTGCCATAGAAAATAAAACCAACTTTTCCCAAGTTTTTCAAAGTCAAAATTTCCAAAAAAAAAAAAATCTCACAACAATCCACATTTTTGCATTTCAAAGCTTTTCCGAGACGGTAGGCCACAACCACACAGACTTTGGATCCATTTTATAGCAGAATCAATCAACTTTTCAGATAATCAAAGTTTTTTTGCAACCAGATCTAATATACTTAAGTTATGTAAAAAAACAAACCACAACCTCTGAAAAAACTTTA
>NW_023001637.1:0-780 GCF_900245975.1 Drosophila guanche | reverse complement strand
TTGAAGGTTTTTTCAGAGGTTGCGTTTTGTTTTTTCACATAACTTAAATATCTTACTTTTGGTTGTAAAAAACTTTAATTATCTGAAAAGTTGATTGATACTGCTATAAAATGGATCCAAACTCTGTGTGGTTTTAGCCTACCGTCTGGGTAAATCTGTGTAATGCAAAATTTTTGATTGTTGTGAGATTTTTTTTTTTCGAAATTTTTACTTTAAAAGTTCGGGAAAAGTCGCTTTTATTTTCTATGGCAGATCTTGTTTTTTAAGAACAAGCAATTTTGTAATTTGTAGTTTAAGGTGTTTTCAGAGGTTGCGGTTTGTTTTTTCACATAACTTAAGTATCTTAATTGTGGTTGTAAAAAAGCTTTGATTATCTGAAAAGTTGATTCATACTGCTATAAAATGGATCCAAACACAGTGTGGTTTTGGCCTACCGTCTGGGTAAAGCTTTTTAATGCAAAATTGTTGATTGTTGTGAGATTTTTTTTTTCCAAATTTTGACTTTTAAAACTCGGGAAAAGTCGGGTTTATTTTCTATGGCAGAACTTGTTTTTTTAGGAACTTATTAATGATTTAATTTTTAGTTTAAGGTTTTTTCAGAGGTTGTGGTTTGTTTTTTCACATAACTTAAGTATCTTAATTTTGGTTGCACAAATCTTTGATTATCTGAAAAGTTGATTGATACTGCTATAAAATGGATCCAAACTCTGTGTGGTTTTGGCCTACCGTCTGGGTAAAGCTTTGTAATGCAGAATTGTTGATTGTTGTGAGATTTTTTTT
>NW_023001636.1:0-780 GCF_900245975.1 Drosophila guanche | reverse complement strand
TTCTGCCATAGAAAATAAAACCAACTTTTCCAGAGTTCTTAAAGTCAAAATTTCGAAAAAAAAAAATCTCACAACAATCCACATTTTTGCATTTCAAAGCTTTTCCGAGACGGTAGGCCAAAACCACACAGAGTTTGGATCCACTTTATAGCAGTATCAATCAACTTTTCAGATAATCTAATTTTTTACAACCAAAATTTAGATTCTTAACTTATGTGAAAAAACAAACCGCAACCTCTAAAAAAACCTAAAACTAAAAATTACATCCTTAATAAGTTCCTAAAGAACAAGTTCTGCCATAGAAAATAAACCCGACTTTTCCCGAGTTTTTAAAGTAAAAATATCCAAAAAAAAAAAAAAAAATCTCACATCAATCAACATTTTTGCATTTCAAAGCTTTACCCAGACGGTAGGCCAAAACCACACAGTTTGTGTGATATTAAGATTAATTAAGATACTTAAGTTATGTGAAAAAACAAACCACAACCTCTGAAAAAACCTTAAACTAAAAATTAAAAAATAGCTAGTTCCTAAAAAAACAAGTTCTGCCATAGAAAATAAAACCAACTTTTCCAGAGTTCTTAAAGTCAAAATTTCGAAAAAAAAAAATCTCACAACAATCCACATATTTGCATTTCAAAGCTTTTCCGAGACGGTAGGCCAAAACCACTCAGAGTTTGGATTCATTTTATAGCAGTATCAATCAACTTTTCAGATAATCAAAGTTTTTTACAACCACAGTTAAGATACTTAAGTTATGTGAAAAAACAAACCGAAACC
>NW_023001635.1:0-780 GCF_900245975.1 Drosophila guanche | reverse complement strand
AGTCGTGTTTATTTTCTATGGCAGAACTTGTTTTTTAAGAACTTATTAAGGAAGTAATTTTAAGTTTCAGGTTTTTTCAGAGGTTGCGGTTTGTTTTTCACATAACTTAAGTATCTTAATTGTGGTTGTAAAAAACTTTGATTATCTGAAAAGTTGATTGGTACTGCTATAAAATGGATCCAAACTGTTTGCGGTCTTCGCCTACCGTCTCGGAAAAGCTTTGAAATGCAAAAATGTTGATTGTTGTAAGATTTATTTTTTTTTTTTTTTATATTTTTTCTTTAAAAACTCCGGAAAAGTCGGGTTTATTTTCTATGGCAGAACTTGTTTTTTTAGGAACTTATTAATGATGTAATTTTTAGTTTAAGGTTTTTTCAGAGGTTGCGGTTTGTTTTTTCACATAATTTAAGTATCTTAATTTTGGTTGTACATATCTTTGATTATCTGAAAAGTTGATTGATACTGCTATAAAATGGATCCAAACTCTTTGTGGTTTTAGCCTACCGTCTGGGTAAAGCTTTGTAATGCAAAATTGTTGATTGTTGTGAGATTTTTTTCCAAATTTTGACTTTAAAAACTCAGGAAAAGTCGGGTTTATTTTCTATGGCAGAACTTGTTTTTTAGGAACTTATTAAGGATGTAATTTTTAGTTTCAAATTTTTTCAGAGGTTGCGGTTTGTTTTTTACATAACTTAAGTATCTTAATTGTGGGTGTAAAAAACTTTGATTGTCTGAAAAGTTGAATGATACTGCTATAAAATGGATCCAAACTGTTTGCGG
>NW_023001634.1:0-780 GCF_900245975.1 Drosophila guanche | reverse complement strand
AGTTCTGCCATAGAAAATAAACCCGACTGTTCCCGAATTTTTAAAGTCAATATTTCGACAATAAAAATCTCACAACAAACAACATTTTTGCATTTCAAAGCTTTACCCAGACGGTAGGCGAAATCCACACACAGTTTGGATAAATTTTTTAGCAGTATCAACCAACTTTTCACATAATGAAAGTTTTTTGCAACCAGATCTAAGATACTTAAGTTATGTGAAAAAACAAACCGCCACTTCTAAAAAAACTTTAAACTAAAAATTACATCTTTAATAAGTTCCTAAAAAAAAGTTCTGCCATAGAAAATAAGCCCGACTGTTCCCGAATTCTTAAAGTCAATATTTCGACAATAAAAATCTCACAACAATCAACATTTTTGCATTTCAAAGCTTTACCCAGACGGTAGGCCACAACCACACACAGTTTGGATCCATTTTATAGCAGTATCAATCAACTTTACAGATAATCAAAGTTTTTTGCAACTAGATCTAAGATACTTAAGTTATGTGAAAAAACAAACCGCAACCTCTGAAAAAACCTTAAATTAAAAATGACACCTTTAATAAGTTCCTAAAAAAAAGTTTTGCCATAGAAAATAACCCGACTCTTCCCGAGTTTTTAAAGTCAACATTTCGTAAAAAATACCTCACAAAAATCAACATTTTTGCATTTCAAAGCTTTTCCCAGACGGTAGACCAAAACCACAAAGAGTTTGGATACATTTTATAGCAGTATCAATAAACTTTTAAGATAATCAAAGTTTTTTGCAACCAGATCTA
>NW_023001633.1:0-780 GCF_900245975.1 Drosophila guanche | reverse complement strand
TTTTGACTTTGAGGTTGAGGTTTGTTTGTTTCACATAACCTAGTTATCTTAGATCTGGTTGTATGAAACTTTGTTTATCTGAAAAGTTTATTCATACTGCTATCAAGTGGATCCAAACTCTGTGTGGTTTTGGTTCCAAACACTTTGTGTTTTTGCTTTAACGTCTGGGAAATATACAGATTTGAAAGGCAAAAATTTTTATTTTTGTGAGGTATTTATTACGAAATTTAGACTTTAAAAACTCGGGAAGAGTTGGGTTTATTTTCTATGGCAGAACTTGTTTTTTAAGAACTAGTAATTTTTTAATTTTTGGTTTAAGGTTTGTTCAGAGGTTGCGGTTTGTTTTTTCACATAAGTTAAGAATCTGAATTTTGGTTGTAAAAAATTTTTATTATCTGAAAAGTTGATTGATACTGCTATAAAGTGGATCCAAACTCTGTGTGGTTTTGGCCCACCCTCTCGGAAAAGCTTTGAAATGCAAAAATGTTGATTCATGTGAGATTTTTTTTTTCGAAATTTTTACTTTAAAATTTGGGAAAAGTCGGTTTTATTTTCTATGGCAGAACTTGTTTTTTAGGAATTTATTAAGGATGTAATTTTTAGTTGAAGGTTTTTTCAGAGGTTGCGGTTCGTTTTTTCACATAACTTAAGTATTTTAATTTTGGATGTAAAAAACTTTGATTATCTGAAAAGTTGATTGATACTGCTATTAAATGGATCCAAACTGTTTGTGGTTTTGGCCTACCGTCTGGGTAAAGCTTTGAAATGCAAAAATGTTGA
>NW_023001632.1:0-780 GCF_900245975.1 Drosophila guanche | reverse complement strand
TCAAAATTTTTGCATTTCAAAGCTTTACCCAGACGGTAGGCCAAAACCACACAGAGTTTGGATCCATTTTATAGCAGTATCAATCAACTTTTCAGATAATCAAAGTTTTTTACAACCAAAATTAAGATACTTAAGTTATGTGAAAAAACAAACCGCAACCTCTGAAAAAACCTTAAACTTAAAATTACTTTCTTAATAAGTTCCTAAAAAACAAGTTTTGCCATAGAAAATAAACCCAAGTTTTTAAAGTCAAAATTTCGTACAAAATACCTCACAAAAATCAACATTTTTGCATTTCAAAGCTTTACCCAGACGGTAGGCCAAAACCACACAGAGTTTGGATCCATTTTATAGCAGAATCAATCAACTTTTCAGATATTCAAAGTTTTTTGCAACCAGATCTTAGATACTTAAGTTATGTGAAAAAACAAACCGCAACCTCTAAAAAAACCTTAAACTAAAAATTATAAAAATGCTAGTTCTTAAAAAACAAGTTCTGGCATAGAAAATAAAACCGACTTCTCCCGAGTTTTTAAAGTAAAAATTTCGAAAAAAAAAATCTCACAACAATCTACATTTTCGCATTTCAAAGCTTTTCCGAGACGGTAGGCCAAAACCACACAGAGTTTGGATCCATTTTATACCAGTAGCAATCAACTTTTCAGATAATCAAAGTTTTTTACAACCAAAATTAAGATACTTAAGTTATGTGAAAAAACAAACCGCAACCTCTGAAAAAACCTTACACTTAAAATTACTTCCTTAATAAGTTCTTAAAAA
>NW_023001631.1:0-780 GCF_900245975.1 Drosophila guanche | reverse complement strand
GAAATTTTGACTTTAAAAACTCGGGAAAAGTCGGTTTTATTTTCTATGGCAGAACTTGTTTTTTAAGAACTTGTAATTTTGTAATTTTTAGTTTAAGGTTTTTTCAGATGTTGCGGTTGGTTTTTCACATAACTTAAGTATCTTAATTTTGGTTGTAAAAAACTTTGATTATCTGAAAAGTTGATTGATTCTGCTATAATTCTGCTATATTGAAATGCAAAAATGTGGATTGTTGTGAGATTTTTTTTTTCGAAATTTTGACTTTAAAAACTCGGGAAAAGTTGGTTCTATTTTCAATGGCAGAACTTGTTTTTTAAGAACTAGCAATTTTGTAATTTATAGTTTAAGGTTTTTTCAGAGGTTGCGTTTCGTTTTTTCACATAACTTAAGTATCTTAATTTTGGTTGTAAAAACCCTTGATTATCTGAAAAGTTGATTGATACTGCTATTAAATGGATCCAAACTTTTTGTGGTTTTGGCCTACCGTCTCGGAAAAACTTTGAAATGCAAAAATGTTGATTTTTGTGAGATTTTTTTTTCTCGAAATTTCGACTTTAAAAACTCGGGAAAAGTTGGTTCTTTTTTCTATGGCAGAACTTGTTTTTTAAGAACTAGCAATTTTGTAATTTTTAGTTTAAGGTTTTTTCAGAGGTTGCGGTTTGTTTTTTCACATAACTTAAGTATCTTAATTTTGGTTGTAAAAAACTTTGATTATCTGAAAAGTTGATTGATACTGCTATAAAATGGATCCAAACTCTGAGTGGTTTTGGCCTACCGTCT
>NW_023001630.1:0-780 GCF_900245975.1 Drosophila guanche | reverse complement strand
TATTTTTTAAGAATTTTTAAAGAAAGTAATTTTTTATTTAAGGTTTTTTCAGGGGTAGCGATTTGTTTTTTCACATAGCTTAAGTAACTTAGATCTGGTTGCAAAAAACTTTGATTATTTGAAAAGTTGATTGATACTGCTATAAAATGGATCCAAACTCTGTGTGGTTTTGGCCTACCGTCTGGGTAAAGCTTTGAAAAGCAAAAATGTTGATTTTTGTAATGTATTTTGTACGAAATTTTGACTTAAAAAATTCGGGAAGAGTCGGGTTTATTTGCTACGGCAGACCTTGGTTTTTTTAAGAATTTTCAAAGTTTGTACTTTTTTGTTTACGGTTTTTTTAGATGTAGCGGTTTGTTTTTTGACAGAACATAAGTATCTTAGATCTGGTTGTAAAGAACTTTTAATATCTGAAAAGTTGATTGATGCTGCTATGAAGTGGATCCAAACTGTGTGTGGTTTTGTCCTACCGTCTGGGTAAAGCTTTGAAATGCAAAAATGTTGATTTTTGTGAGGTATTTTTTACGAAATGTTGACTTTAAAAATTCGGTAAGAGTCGGGTTTATTTTTTATTTCAGAACTTTTTTTTTAAGAATTTATTAAGAAAGTAATTTTTTATTTAAGGGTTTTTCAGAGGTAGTGATTTTTTTTTTCACATAACTCAAGTATCTAAGATCTGGTTGCAAAAAACTTTGATTATCTGAAAAGTTGATTGATACTGCTATAAAATGGATCCAAACTCTGTGTGGTTTTGGCCTACCGTCTGGGTAAAGCTTTGAA
>NW_023001629.1:0-780 GCF_900245975.1 Drosophila guanche | reverse complement strand
ACAATTTTAAAGATAAAAAAAAACAAAAAACGCCATTCTGTAGGGAATGGCCATATCTATCAGATCACCAAATTGGGATACGATTGGATAATTATTATAGCCAGAAAGAAGAAATTAATTAGCAGTGGCTAAACCCACACTGTCCTGCAGCTTTTGTTGTTCTTTTCACATTCTCTCATTCACACTCTGCTTCCCTCGGCCTCTGCCTCTGCCGACTTTAAACCACCCCCCCCACCCCCCTCCCGCAGCTTATATTTGTTTTATACCCGGTACTCGAAGAGTAAGTAGGGTATATTGTATTTGTGCACAAAGTTAATGACGGTAACACACAGAAGGAATCGTTTCCGACCCCATAAAGTGTATATATTCTTGATCACCATCAATAGCCGAGGCGATTGAGCCCTGTCTGTATGTCCGTCCGTCTTGTTGAGCACCTGAATCTCAGAGACTATAAAAGCTATCGCCACCAAATTTTGCATCCAGACTTCTGTATGCTCACACTGTTACAAGTGTATTTAAAAAATGTGCCCCGCCCCCTTCCGCCCCCACAAAAGGGCGAAAACCTCCCAAATCTACAATTCTAAAGATAAAAGAAAACTAAAAACGCCATTCTGTAGGGAATGGCCATATCTATCACCAAATTGGGATCCGATTGGATCATTATTATAGCCAGAAAGAAGAAATTAATTAGCAGTGGCTAAACCCACACTGTCCTGCAGCTTTTGTTATTCTTTTCACATTCTCTCATTCACACTCTGCTTCCCTCGGCCTCTGCCTCTG
>NW_023001628.1:0-780 GCF_900245975.1 Drosophila guanche | reverse complement strand
ACCACAAAGAGTTTGGATCCATTTTATAGCAGTATCAATCAACTTTTCAGATAATCAAAGTTTTTTACAACCAAAATTAAGATACTTAAGATATATGAAAAACAAACCGCAACCTCTGAAAAAACCTTAAACTAAAAGTTACTTCCTTAATAAGTTCTTAAAAAACAAGTTCTGCCATAGAAAATAAACCCGACTTTTCTCGAGTTTTAAAGTAAAAATTTCGAAAACAAAAAATTTCACAACAATCAACATTTTTGCATTTCAAAGCTTTACCCAGACGGTAGGCCAAAACCACAAAGAGTTTGGATCCATTTTATAGCAGTATCAATCAACTTTTCAGATAATCAAAGTTTTTTGCAATCAGATCTAAGATACTTAAGTTATGTGAAAAAGCCGCAACCTCTGAAAACCCCTTTAACTAAAAATTACAAAATTGATAGTTCTTAAAAAACAAGTTCTGCCATAGAAAATAAACCCGACTTTTTCCGAGTTTTTAAAGTCAAAATTTCGAAACAAAAAATCTCACAACAATCCACATTTTTGCATTTCAAAGCTTTACCCTGACGGTAGGCCAAAACCAGACAGAGTTTGGATCCATTTTATAGCAGAATCAATCAACTTTTCAGATAATCAAAGTTTTTTGCAATCAGATCTAAGATACTTAAGTTATGTGAAAAAACCGCAACCTCTGAAAACCCCTTAAACTAAAAATTACAAAATTGATAGTTCTTAAAAAACAAGTTCTGCCATAGAAAACAAAACCGACTTTTCCCGAGTTTT
>NW_023001627.1:0-781 GCF_900245975.1 Drosophila guanche | reverse complement strand
AAGTTATGTGAAAAAACAAACCGCAAGCTCTGAAAAAACCTTAAACAAAAAAAGTACAAACTTTAAAAATTCTTAAAAGAAAAGTTCTACCATAGAAAATAAACCCGACTGTTCCCGAGTTTTTAAAGTCAATATTTCGACAATAAAAATCTCACAACAACCAACATTTTTGAATTTCAAAGCTTTACCCAGACGGTCGGCCAAAACCACACACAGTTTGGAACAATTTTTTTTGTTTTAATCAAAGTTTTTTGGAACCAGATCTAAGATACTTAAGTAATGTGAAAAAACAAACCGCACTTTCTGAAAAAACCTTAAACAAAATAGTACAAGCTTTGAAAATTCTTAAAAGAAAAGTTCTGCCATAGAAAATAAACCCGACTTTTCCCGAATTTGTAAAGTCAAAATATCGTGAAAAATACCTCACAAAAATCAAAATTTTTGCATTTCAAAGATTTACCCAGACGGTAGGCCACAACCACACACAGTTTGGATCCATTTTATAGCAGTATGAATCAACTTTACAGATAATCAAAGTTTTTTGCAACCAGATCTAAGATACTTAAGTAATGTGAAAAAACAAACCGCTACTTCTAAAAAAAACCTTATATTAAAAATGACATCTTTAATAAGTTCCTAAAAAAAGTTCTGCCATAGAAAATAACCCGACTCTTCCCGAGTTTTTAAAGTCAAAATTTCGTAAAAAATACCTCACAAAAATCAACATTTTTGCATTTCAAAGCTTTCCCAGACGGTAGGCCAAAACCACACACAGTTTGGA
>NW_023001626.1:0-781 GCF_900245975.1 Drosophila guanche | reverse complement strand
AGTCAACATTTTGTAAAAAATACCTCACAAAAATCAACATGTTTGCATTTCAAAGCTTTACCCAGACGGTAGGCCAAAACCACACAGAGTTTGGATCCATATTATAGCAGTATCAATCAACTTTTCAGATAATCAAAGTTTTTTACAACCAAAATTAAGATACTTAAGTTATGTAAAAAAACAAACCGAAACCTCTGAAAAAACCTTAAACTTAAAATTACTTTCTTAATAAGTTCTTAAAAAACAAGTTCTGCCATAGAAAAAAAAACCCGAGTTTTTAAAGTCAAAATTTCGTACAAAATACCTCACAAAAATTACCATTTTTGCATTTTAAAGCTTAACCCAGACGGTAGGCCAAAACCACACAGAGTTTGGATCCATTTTTTAGCAGTATCAATCAACTTTTCAGATAATCAAAATTTTTTACAACCAAAATTAAGATACTTAGATTATGTGAAAAAACGAACCGCAACCTCTGAAAAAACCTTAAACGAAAAATTACAAAATTGCTAGTTCTTAAAAAACAAGTTCTGCCTTAGAAAATAAATCCAACTTTTCCCGAGTTTTTATAGTCAAAATTTCGAAAAAAAAAATCTCACAACAATTCACATTTTTGCATTTCAAACCTTTTCCGAGACGGTAGGCCAAAACCACACAGAGTTTGGATCCATTTTTTAGCAGTATCAATCAACTTTTCAGATAATCAAAGTTTTTTACAACCACAGTTAAGATACTCAAGTTATGTGAAAAAACAAACCGAAACCTCTGAAAAAACCTTAAA
>NW_023001625.1:0-781 GCF_900245975.1 Drosophila guanche | reverse complement strand
AACCACACAGAGTTTGGATCCATATTATAGCAGTATCAATCAACTTTTCAGATAATCAAAGTTTTTTACAACCAAAATTAAGATACTTAAGTTATGTAAAAAAACAAACCACAACCTCTGAAAAACCCTTAAACTTAAAATTACTTTCTTAATAAGTTCTTAAAAAACAAGTTCTGCCATAGAAAAAAAACCCGAGTTTTTAAAGTCAAAATTTCGTACAAAATACCTCACAAAAAGGACCATTTTTTCATTTTAAAGCTTAACCCAGACGGTAGGCCAAAACCACACAGAGTTTGGATCCATTTTATAGCAGAATCAATCAACTTTTCAGATAGTCAAAGTTTTTTACAACCAAAATTCAGATTCTTAACTTATGTGAAAAAACAAACCGCAACCTCTGAAAAAACCTTAAACTAAAAATTACTTCCTTAATAAGTTCCTAAAAAACAAGTTCTGCCAAAGAAAATAAACCCAACTTTTCCCGAGTTTTTAAAGTAAAAATATCGAAAAAAAAAAAAAATCTCACATCAATCAACATTTTTGCATTTCAAAGCTTTACCCAGACGGTAGGCCAAAACCACACAGTTTGGATCCATTTTATAGCAGTATCAATCAACTTTTCAGATAACCAAAGTTTTTTACAAACAAAATTAAGATACTTAAGTTATGTGAAAAAACGAACCGCAACCTCTGAAAAAACCTGAAACTAAAAATTACAAAATAGCTAGTTCTTAAAAAAACAAGTTCTGCCATAGAAAATAAAACCAACTTTTCCCGAGTT
>NW_023001624.1:0-781 GCF_900245975.1 Drosophila guanche | reverse complement strand
TTTAGTTTAAGGTTTTTTCAGAGGTTGCGGTTTGTTTTTTCACATAAGTTAAGAATCTGAATTTTGGTTGTAAAAAATTTTGATTATCTGAAAAGTTGATTGATACTGCTATAAAGTGGATCCACACTCTGTGTGGTTTTGGCCTACCGTCTCGGAAAAGCTTTGAAATGCAAAAATGTGGATTGTTGTGAGATTTTACTTTTCGAAATTTGGACCTTAAAAATTCGTGAAAAGTCGGTTTTATTTTCTATGGCAGAACTTGTTTTTCAGGAACTTCTTAAGGAAGTAGTTTTTAGTTTAAGGTTTTTTCAGAGGTTGAGGTTTGTTTTTTTCACATAACCTAGTTATCTTAGATCTGGTTGTATGGAACTTTGCTTATCTGAAATGTTTATTCATACTGCTATCAAGTGGATCCAAACTCTGTGTGGTTTTGGTTCCAAACACTTTGTGTTTTTGCTTTACCGTCTTGGAAATATACAGATTTGAAATGCAAAAATGTTGATTTTTTTGAGGTATTTATTACGAAATTTCGACTTTAAAAACTCGGGAAGAGTTGGGTTTATTTTCTATGGCAGAACTTGTTTTTTTAAGAACTAGTAATTTTGTAATTTTTGGTTTAAGGTTTGTTCAGTGTTGTGTTTTTTCACATAACTTAAGAATCTTAATTTTGGTTGTAAAAAACTTTGATTATCTGAAAAGTTGATTGATACTGCTATTAAATGGATCCAAACTGTTTGTGGTTTTGGCCCACCGTCTCGGAAAAGCTTTGAAATGCAAAAAT
>NW_023001623.1:0-781 GCF_900245975.1 Drosophila guanche | reverse complement strand
TTTTTTCAGAGGTTGCGGTTTGTTTTTTTTTTCACATAACTTAAGTACCTTAATTTTGGTTGTAAAAAACTTTGATTATCTGAAAAGTTGATTGCTACTGGTATAAAATGGATCCAAACTCTGTGTGGTTTTAGCCTACCGTCTCGGAAAAGCTTTGAAATGCAAAAATGTTGATTGATGTGAGATTCATTTTGTGTTAGATTTTTACTTTAAAAACTAAAACTAAGTTAAGTATCTTACTTTTGGTTGTAAAAAACTTTGATTATCTGAAAAGTTTATTGCTACTGGTATAATATGGATCCAAACTCTGTGTGGTTTTAGCTTACCGTCTGGGTAAAGCTATGAAATGCAAATATTTTGATTGTTGTGAGATTTTATGTTTTTGAAATTTTTACTCTAAAAACTCTTGAAAAGTCGGGTTTATTTTCTATGCCAGGGCTTGTTTTTTAAGAACTTATTAAGGAAGTAATTTTAAGTTTAAGGTTTTTTCAGAGGTTGCGGTTTGTTTTTTCACATAACTTAAATGTCTTAATTTTCGTTGTAAAAAATCTTGATTATCTGAAAACTTGATTGATACTGCCATAAAATGGATCCAAACTCTGTGTGGTTTTGGCCTACCGTCTGGGTAAAGCTTTGAAATGCAAAAATGTGGATTGTTGTGAGATTTTTTTTCGAAATTTTTACTTTAAAAACTCGGGAGAAGTCGGTTTTATTTTCTATACCAGAACTTGATTTTTAAGAACTATCATTTTTGTAATATTTAGTTTATGGTTTTTTCAGA
>NW_023001622.1:0-781 GCF_900245975.1 Drosophila guanche | reverse complement strand
AGAGGTTGCGGTTTGTTTATCTTAATTTTGGTTGTAAAAAACTTTGATTATCTGAAAAGTTGATTGATACTGCTATAAAATGGATCCAAACTGTTTGTGGAGTTGGCCTACCGCCTGGGTAAGGATTTGAAATGCAAAAATGTTGATTGATGTGAGATTTTTTTTCGATATTCTTACTTTAAAAACTCGGGAAATGTCGGGTTTATTTTCTATGGCAGAACTTGTTTTTTAGGAACTTATTAAGGATATCATTTTTATTTTAAGGTTTTTTCAGAGGTTGCGTTTTGTTTTTTCACAAAATTTAAGTATCTTAATTTTGGTTGTAAACAACTTTAATTATCTGAAAAGCTGATTGATACTGCTATAAAATGGATCCAAACTCTGTGTGGTTTTGGCCTACCGTCTCGGTTAAGCTTTGAAATGCAAAAATGCTTATTGTTTTGAGATTTTTTGTTTTCGAAATTTTTACTTTAAAAACTCGAGAAAAGTCGGGTTTATTTTCTATGGCAGAACCTTTTTTTTTAAGAACTTATTAAGGAAGTAATTTTTAGTTTAAAGTTTTTTTTAGAGGTTGCGGTTTGTTTTTTTTCATAACTTAAATATCTTAAATCTGGTTGCAAAAAACTTTGATTATCTGAAAAGTTGATTGATTCTGCTATAAAATGGATCCAAACTCTGTGTGGTTTTGGCCTACCGTCTGGGTAAATCTTTGTAATGCAAAATTGTTGATTGTTGTGAGATTTTTTTTTTTCGAAATTTTGACTTTAAAAACTCGGGAAAA
>NW_023001621.1:0-781 GCF_900245975.1 Drosophila guanche | reverse complement strand
CCGACTTTTCCCAAGTTTTTAAAGTAAAAATTTCGAAAACAAAAAATCTCACAACAATCAACATGTTTGCATTTCAAAGCTTTACCCAGACGGTAGGCCAAAACCACACAGAGTTTGGATCCATTTTATAGCAGAATCAATCAACTTTTCAGATAATCAAAGTTTTTTGCAACCAGATCTAAGATACTTAAGTTATGTGCAACCTCTGAAAACCCCTTAAACTAAAAATTACAAAATTGATAGTACTTAAAAAACAAGTTCTGCCATTGAAAATAAAGCCGAATTTTTCCGAGTTTTTAAAGTCAAAATTTCGAAAAAAAAAATCTCACAACAATTCACATTTTTGCATTTCAAAGCTTTACCCAGACGGTAGGCCAAAACCACACAGAGTTTGGATCAATTTTATAGCAGTATCAATCAACTTTTCAGATATTCAAAGTTTTTTGCAACCAGATCTAAGATACTTAAGTTATGTGAAAAAACAAACCACAAAGTCTGAAAAAACCTTAAAGTAAAAACTACTTCATTAATAAGTTCTTAAAAAACAAGTTCTGCTATAGAAAATAAACCCGACTTTTCCCAAGTTTTTAAAGTCAAAATTTCGAAAAAAAAAATCTCACAACAATCCACATTTTTGCATTTCAAAGCTTTACCCAGACGGTAGGCCAAAACCACACAGAGTTTGGATCCATTTTATAGCAGTATCAATCAACTTTTCAGATATTCAAAGTTTTTTGCAACCAGATCTAAGATACTTAAGTTATGTGAAAAAACAAACCAC
>NW_023001620.1:0-781 GCF_900245975.1 Drosophila guanche | reverse complement strand
AAGTCGGCAGAGGGACGGCAGAGGCAGAGGCCGAGTGAAGCAGAGTGTGAATGAGAGAATGTGAAAAGAACAACAAAAGCTGCAGGACAGTGTGGGTTGGTCTGATAGATATGACCATTCCCTACAGAATAGCGTTTTTAGTTTTCTTCTATCTTTAAAATTGTAGATTTGGGAGGTTTTCGCCCTTTTGCGGAGGCGGATGGGGCGGGGCACATTTTTTAAATACACTTGTAACAGTGTGAGCATACAGAAGTCTGGATGCAAAATTTGGTGGCTCTAGCATTTATAGTCTCTGAGATTCAGGTGCTCAACAAGACGGACGGACAGACGGACGGACAGACGGACAGACGGACAGACAGACAGGGCTTAATCGACTCGGCTATTGATGGTGATCAAGAATAAATACACTTTATGGGGTCTGTTACATACATTAACTTTGAGCACAAATACAATATTCCCTATTTACTCTTCGAGTACCGGGTATAAAACAAATATAAGCTGCGTGAGGGGGGGGCATTCCTTACAGAATGGCGTTTTTAGTTTTCTTCTATCTTTAAAATTGTAGATTTGGGAGGTTTTCGCCCTTTTGCGGGGGCGGATGGGGCGGGGCACATTTTTTAAATACACTTGTAGCAGTGTGAGCATACAGAAGTCTGGATGCAAAATTTGGTGGCTCTAGCTTTTATAGTCTCTGAGATTCAGGTGCTCAACAAGACGGACGGACAGACGGACGGACAGACGGACAGACAGACAGGGCTCAATCGACTCGGCTATTGATGGT
>NW_023001619.1:0-781 GCF_900245975.1 Drosophila guanche | reverse complement strand
AAAAACCTTAAACTTAAAATTACTTTCTTAATAAGTTCCTAAAAAACAAGTTCTGCCATAGAAAATAAACCCGAGTTTTTAAAGTCAAAATTTCGTCCAAATACCTCACAAAAATGAACATTTTTGCATTTTAAAGCTTTACCGAGACGGTAGGCCAAACCCACACAGAGTTTGGATCCATTTTATAGCAGAATCAATCCAATTTTTAGATAATCAAAGTTTTTTACAACCAAAATTAAGATCCTTAAGTTATGTGAAAAACCAAACCGAAACCTCTGAAAAAACCTTAAACTTAAAATTACAAAATTGCTAGTTCTTAAAAAACAAGTTCTGCCATAGAAAATAAAACCAACTTTTCCCGAGTTTTTAAAGTCAAAATTTCGAAAAAAAAAATCTCACAACAATCCACATTTTTGCATTTCAAAGCTTTTCCGAGACGGTAGGCCAAAACCACACAGAGTTTGGATCCATTTTATAGCAGAATCAATCAAATTTTCAGATAATCAAAGTTTTTTTGCAACCAGATCTAAGATACTTAAGTTATGAAAAAAAAAAAACAAACCGCAAGCTCTAAAAAAAACCTTAAACTAAAACTTACTTCCTTAATAAGTTCTTAAAAGAAAAGTTCTTCCATAGAAAATAAACCCGACTTTTCCCGAATTTTTAAAGTAAAAATTTCGAAAACAAAAAATCTCACAACAATAAGCATTTTTGCATTTCAAAGCTTAACCGAGACGGTAGGCCAAAACCACACAGAGTTTGGATCCATTTTATAGCAGTA
>NW_023001618.1:0-781 GCF_900245975.1 Drosophila guanche | reverse complement strand
ATTTCGTAAAAAATACCTCAACATTTTTGCATTTCAAAACTTTACCCAGACGGTAGGCCAAAACCACACAGAGTTTGGATCCATTTTATAGCAGTATCAATAAACTTTTCAGATAATCAAAGTTTTTACAACCAAAATAAAGATACTTAAGAATGTGAAAAAACAAATCGCTACCTCTGAAAAATCCTTAAATAAAAAATACTTTCTTAATAAATTCTTAAGAAAAAAGTTCTGCCATAGAAAATAAATCCGATTCTTCCAAAGTTTTTAAAGTCAAAATTTCGTAAAAAATACCTCAACATTTTTGCATTTCAAAGCTTTGCCCAGACGGTAGGCCAAAACCACACAGAGTTTGAATCCACTTTATATCAGTATAAATCTACTTTTTCAGATAATTAAAGTTCTTTACAACCAGATCTAAGATACCTCTGAAAAAACCTTAAACTTAAAATTACATCCTTAATAAGTTCTTAACAAGTTTTTAAAGTAAAAATTTCGAAAAAAAAAAAAAATCTCACAACAATCAACATTTTTGCATTTCAAAGCTTTACCCAGACGGTAGGCCAAAACCACAAAGACTTTGGATCCATTTTAAAGCAGTATCAATCAACTTTTAAGATAATCAAAGTTCTTTACAACCAGATCTAAGATACTTAAGTTATGTGAAAAAACAAACCGCAACCTCTGGAAAAACCTTAAACTAAAAATTACATCCTTAATAAGTTCTTAAAAAACAAGATCTGGCATAGAAAATAAACCCGACTTTTCCCTACTTTTTAAA
>NW_023001617.1:0-781 GCF_900245975.1 Drosophila guanche | reverse complement strand
AAAAATCTCACAACAATCAACATTTGTGCATTTCAAAGCTTTACCCAGACGGTATGCCAAAACCACACACAGTTTGGATCCATTTTATGGCAGTATCAATCAACTTTTCAGATAATTAAAGTTCTTTACAGCCAGATCTAAGATACTTAAGTTATGTGAAAAAACAAACCGCGACTTCTAAAAAAATCTTTAAAAAAAAATTACTTTCTTAATAAATTCTTAAAAACAAGATCTGCCACATTTTTGCGAACATTTTTGCATTTCAAAGCTTTTCCGAGACGGTATCCCAAAACCACACACAGTTTGAATCCACTTCATAGCAGCATCAAACAACTTTTCAGATAATTAAAGTTCTTTACAGCCAGATCTAAGATACTTAAGTTATGTGAAAAAACAAACCGCTACTTCTAAAAAAATCTTAAACAAAAAATTACTTTCTTAATCAATTCTTAAAAACAAGTTCTGCCATAGAAAATAAACCCGACTTTTCCAGAGTTTTTAAAGTCAAAATTTCGACAATAAAAATTTCACAACAATCAACATTTTTGCATTTCAAAGCTTTTCCGAGACGGTATCCCAAAACCACACACAGTTTGAATCCACTTCATAGCAGCATCAAACAACTTTTCAGATAATTAAAGTTCTTTACAGCCAGATCTAAGATACTTAAGTTATGTGAAAAAACAAACAGCTACTTCTAAAAAAATCTTAAAAATCTTTTAAAGTCAAAATTTCGACAATAAAAATCTCACAACAATCAACATTTGTGCATTTCAAAGCT
>NW_023001616.1:0-782 GCF_900245975.1 Drosophila guanche | reverse complement strand
ATAGAAAATAAACCCTAATGTTTCCCGAGTTATTAAAGTCAATATTTCGACAATAAAAATCTCACAACAACCAACATTTTTGCATTTCAAAGCTTTACCCAGGCGGTAGGCCAAAACCACACACAGTTTGGATCAATTTTTTAGCAGTATCAATAAACTTTTCAGATAATTAAAGTTTTTTGCAACCAGATGTAAGATACTTAAGTTTTTTTAAAAAAAACCGCAACCTCTGAAAAAACCTTAAACAAAAAAAGTACAAACTTTGAAAATTCTGAAAAGAAAAGTTCTGCCATAGAAAATAAACCCTAATGTTCCCGAGTTTTTAAAGTTAATATTTCGACAATAAAAATCTCACAACAACCAACATTTTTGCATGTCAAAGCTTTACCCAGACGGTAGGAAAAAACCACACACAGTTTGGATCAATTTTTTAGCAGTATCAATCAACTTTTAGATAATCAAAGTTTTTTGCAACCAGATCTAAGATACTTAGGTTATGTGTAAAAACAGACCGCAACCTCTGAAAAAGCCTTAAATTAAAAATGACATCTTTAATAAGTTCCTAAAAAAAGTTCTGCCATAGAAAATAAACCCGACTGTTCCCGAGTTTTTAAAGTCAATATTTCGACAATAAAAATCTCACAACAACCAACATTTTTGCATTTCAAAGCTTTACCCAGGCGGTAGGCCAAAACCACACACAGTTTGGATCAATTTTTTAGCAGTATCAATAAACTTTTCAGATAATTAAAGTTTTTTGCAACCAGATCTAAGATACTTAA
>NW_023001615.1:0-782 GCF_900245975.1 Drosophila guanche | reverse complement strand
CTTGGGTTTATTTTCTATGGCAAAACTTGTTTTTTAGGAACTTATTAAGGATGTAATTTTAAGTTTAAGGTTTTTTCAGAGGTTGCGGTTTGTTTTTTCACATAACTTAAGTATCTTAATTTTGGTTGTAAAAAACTTTGATTATCTGAAAAGTTGATTGATACTGCTATAAAATGGATCCAACTCTGTGTGGTTTTGGCCTACCGTCTGGGTAAAGCCTTGAAATGCAAAAATGTTGATTTTTGTGAGGTATATTTTACGATCTTTTGACTTTAAAAACTTGGGAAAAGTCGGATTTAGTTTCTATGGCAGAACTTGTTTTTTAGAAACTTATTAAGGAAGTAATTTTTAGTTTGAGGTTTTTTCAGAGGTTGCGGTTTGTTTTTTCACATAACTTAAGTATCTTAATTTTGGTTGCAAAAACTTTGATTATCTGAAAAGTTGATTGATACTGCTATAAAATGGATCCAAACTCTGTGTGGTTTTGGCCTACCGTCTGGGTAATGCTTTGAAATGCAAAAATGTTGATTTTTGTGAGGTATATTTTACGAATTTTTGACTTTAAAAACTCGGGAAAAGTCGTGTTTATTTTCTATGGCAGAACTTGTTTTTTAAGAACTTATTAAGGAAGTAATTTTAAGTGTAAGGTTTTTTCAGAGGTTGCGGTTTGTTTTTTCACATAACTTAAGTATCTTAATTTTGGTTGTAAAAAACTTTGATTATCTGAAAAGTTGATTGCTACTGGTATAAAATGGATCCAAACTCTGTGTGGTTTTGGCCTA
>NW_023001614.1:0-782 GCF_900245975.1 Drosophila guanche | reverse complement strand
ATACTGCTATTAAATGGATCCAAACTGTTTGTGGAGTTGGCCTACCGTCTCGAAAAAGCTTTGAAATGCAAAAATGTTGATTGTTGTGAGATTTTTTTTTTTCGAAATATTGACTTTACAAACTCGGAAAAAGTCGGTTTTATTTTCTATGGCAGAACTTGTTTTTTAAGAACTAGTAATTTTGTAATTTTTAGTTTAAGGTTTTTTCAGAGGTTGTGGTTTGTTTTTTTACCTAACTTAAGTATCTTAATTTTAGTTGTAAAAAACTTTGATTATCTGAAAAGTTGATTGATACTGCTATAGAGTAGATCCAAACTCTGTGTGGTTTTGGCCTACCGTCTCGGAAAAGCTTTGAAATGCAAAAATGTTGATTGTTGTGAGATTTTTTTTCTTCGAAATTTTGACTTTAAAAACTTGGGAAAAGTCGGGTTTATTTTCTATGGCAGAACTTGTTTTTAGGAACTTATTATGGATGTAATTTTTAGTTTAAGCTTTTTTCAGAGGTTGCGGTTTGTTTTTTTACATAACTTAAGTATCTGAATTTTGGTTGTAAAAAACTTTGATTATCTGAAAAGTTGATTGATACTGCCATAAAGTGGATCCAAACTCTGTGTGGTTTTGGCCTACCGTCTCGGAAATGGTTTGAAATGCAAAAATGTGGATTGTTGTGAGATTTTTTTTTCGAAATTTTGACTTTAAAAACTCTGGAAAAGTTGGTTTTATTTTCTATGGCAGAACTTGTTTTTTAAGAACTAGCAATTTTGTAATTTTTAGTTTAAGGT
>NW_023001613.1:0-782 GCF_900245975.1 Drosophila guanche | reverse complement strand
CCTGCATGCTCGCGACCGGTTCGGTTAATCGCGCCGCGCGTCATGCGGCAGCGCCCCTCGGTCGGTTGGGCGGGAGGAGGGCTGCGTTCTGCTAGGTTCCGCGCGTAACAGGCTTTGGCTTGGTGTCGCATGGGCCACTTGATGGTGCAGTCATTGCATATCAACGTCCAGAAATAAATTAAGATACTTAAGTTATGTGAAAAAACAAGACGCAACCTCTGAAAAAACCTTAAACGAAAAGTAACAAAATTGCTAGTTCTTAAAAAACAAGATCTGCCATAGAAAATAAGACCGACTTTTCCCGAGTTTTTAAAGTCAAAATTCGAAAAAAAAAAAAAAAATCTCACATCAATCTACATTTTTGCATTTCAAATCCTTACCCAGGCGGTACGCCAAAACCACACAGAGTTTGGATCCATGTTATAGAAGTATCAATCAACTTTTCAGATAATCAAAGTTTTTTTACAACCACAATTAAGATACTTAAGTTATGTGCAAAAACAAACCGCAACCTCTGAAAAAACCTTAAACTTAAAATTACAAAATTGCTAGTTCTTAAAAAACAAGATCTGCCATAGAAAATAAAAGCGACTTTTCAAGTAATCAAAGTTTTCTACAACCAAAATTAAGATACTTAAGTTATGTGAAAAACAAACCGCAACCTCAGAAAAAACCTGAAACTTAAAAATACTTCCTTAATAAGTTCTTAAGAAACAAATTCTGCCATAGAAAATAAACCCGACTTTTCCCGAGTTTTTAAAGTCAAAATTTGGAAAAAAAAA
>NW_023001612.1:0-782 GCF_900245975.1 Drosophila guanche | reverse complement strand
CTCACGCAGCTTATATTTGTTTTATACCCGGTAGTCGAAGAGTAAATAGGGTATATTGTATTTGTGCACAAAGTTAATGTATGTAACACACAGAAGAAATCGTTTCCGACCCCATAAAGTGTATATATTCTTGATCACCATCAATAGCCGAGTCGATTGAGCCCTGTCTGTCCGTCTGTCCTTCCGTCTGTCCGTCCGTCTTGTTGAGCACCTGAATCTCAGAGACTATAAAAGCTAGAGCTACCAAATTTTGCATCCAGTCTTTTGTATGCTCACACTGTTACAAGTGTATTTAAAAAATGTGCCCCGCCCCATTCCGCCCCCGCAAAAGTGCGAAAACCTCCCAAATCTACAATTTTAAAGATAGAAGAAAACTAAAAACGCCATTCTGTAGGGAATGGCCATATCTATCAGATCACCAAATTGGGATCCGAGTTAGAGCCACCAAATTTTGCGTCCAGACTTCTGTATGCTTACACTGTTTCAAGTGTATTCAAAAAATGTGCCCCCCCCCTTCCGCACAACACAAAAGGCGAAAACCTCCCAAATCTACAATTTTAAAGATAAACGAAAACTAAAAACGCCATTCTGTAGGGAATAGCCATATCTATCAGATCAACAAATTGGGATCCGATTGGAACATTATTATAGCCAGAAAGAAGAAATTAATTAGCAGTGGCTAAACCCACACTGTCCTGCAGCTTTTGTTGTTCTTTTCACATTCTCTCATTCACACTCTGCTTCACTCGGCCTCTGTCTCTGCCGTCCCTCTGCCTCTGCCG
>NW_023001611.1:0-782 GCF_900245975.1 Drosophila guanche | reverse complement strand
AAAAACAAGTTCTGCCATAGAAAATAAAACCGACTTTTCCCAAGTTTTTAAAGTACAAATTTCGAAAAAAAAAAATCTCACAACAATCAACATTTTTGCATTTCAAAGCTTTTCCGAGACGGTAGGCCAAAACCACACAGAGTTTGGATCCATTTTAAAGCAGTATCAATCAACTTTTCAGATAATCGAAGCTTTTTACAACCAGATCTAAGATACTTAAGTTATGTGAAAAAACAAACCGCAACCTCTGAAAAAACCTTAAACTAAAAATTACATCCTTAATAAGTTCCTTAAAAAAACAAGTTCTGCCATAGAAAATAAAACCGACTTTTCCCAAGTTTTTAAAGTCAAAATTTCGAAAAAAAAAAATCTCACAACAATCAACATTTTTGCATTTCAAAGCTTTACCCAGACGGTCCTAGATACTTAAAAATTACAAAATTGTTAGTTCTTAAAAAACAATTTCTGCCATAGAAAATAAACCTGCAACCAGATCCAAGATACCTAAGCTATGTGAAAAAACAAACCGCCACCTCTAAAAAACATTGAACAAAAAACTACAAACTTTGAAAATTCTTAAAACAAAAGTTCTGCCATAGAAAATAAAAATTTGGTACAAAACACCTCACAAAAGTCAACATTTTTGCATTTCAAAACTTTACCCAGACGGTAGGCCAAAACCACACAGAGTTTGGATCCATTTTATAGCAGTACCAATCAACTTTTCATATAATCAATGTTTTTTGCAACCAGATCTAAGAAACTTGAGTTATGTGAAAAAA
>NW_023001610.1:0-782 GCF_900245975.1 Drosophila guanche | reverse complement strand
AATTATAAAATTGATAGTTCTTAAAAAACAAGTTCTGCCATAGAAAACAAAACCGACTTTTCCCGAGTTTTTAAAGACAAAAATTCGTAAAAAATACCTCACAAAAATCAACATATTTGCAATTCAAAGCTTTACCCAGACGGTAGGCCAAAACCACACAGAGTTTGGATCCATTTTATAGCAGAATCAATCAACTTTTCAGATAATCAAAGTTTTTTGCAATCAGATCTAAGATACTTAAGTTATGTGAAAAAACCGCAACATCTGAAAACCCCTTAAACTAAAAATTACAAAATTGATAGTTCTTAAAAAACAAGTTCTGCCATAGAAAATAAACCCGACTTTTCCCGAGTTTTTAAAGTAAAAATTTCGAAAACAAAAAATCTCACAACAATCAACATTTTTGCATTTCAAAGCTTTACCCAGACGGTAGGCCAAAACCACATAGAGTTTGGATCCATTTTATAGCAGTATGAATCAACTTTTTACATAATCAAAGTTTTTTAAAACCAAAATTAAGAAACTTAAGTTATATGAAAAAACAAACCGCAACCTCTGAAAAAACATTAAACTAAAAGTGACCTCCTTAATAAGTTCTTAAAAAACATGTTCTGCCATAGAAAATAAACCCGACTTTTCCCGAGTTTTTAAAGTAAAAATTTCGAAAACAAAAAATCTCACAACAATCAACATTTTTGCATTTCAAAGCTTTACCCAGACGGTAGGCCAAAACCACACAGAGTTTGGATCCATTTTATAGCAGAATCAATCAACTTTTCAGA
>NW_023001609.1:0-782 GCF_900245975.1 Drosophila guanche | reverse complement strand
TGCCATAGAAAATAAACCCGACTTTTCCCGAGTTTTTAAAGTAAAAATTTCGAAAAAAAAATCTTACAACAATCCACATTTTTGCATTTCAAAGCTTTTCCGAGACGGTAGGCCAAAACCACACAGAGTTTGGATCCATTTTATAGCAGTATCAATCAACTTTTCAGATAATCAAAGTTTTTTACAACCAAAATTAAGATACTTAAGTTATGTAAAAAAACAAACCGCAACCTCTGAAAAAGCCTTAAACTTAAAATTACATCCTTAATAAGTTCTTACAAAACAAGTTCTGCCATAGAAAATAAACCCGAGATTTTAAAGTCAAAATTTCGTACAAAATACCTCACAAAAATCAGCATTTTTGCATTTCAAAGCTTTACCCAGACGGTAGGCCAAAACCACACAGAGTTTGGATCCATTTTTTAGCAGAATCAATCAACTTTTCAGATAATCAAAGTTTTTTGCAACCAGATCTTAGATACTTAAGTTATGTGAAAAAAACAAACCGCAACCTCTGAAAAAAACATAAAACAAAATATTACAAAATTGTTAGTTCTTAAAAAACTAGTTCTGCCATAGAAAATAAACCCGACTTTTCCCGAGTTTTTAAAGTCAAAATTTCAAAAACAAAAAATCTCACAACAATCAAAATTGTTGCATTTCAAAGCTTTACCCAGACGGTAGGCCAAAACCACACACAGTTTGGATCCATTTTATAGCAGTATCAATCAACTTTTCAGATAATCAAAGTTTTTTACAACCAAAATTAAGATACTTAAGTT
>NW_023001608.1:0-782 GCF_900245975.1 Drosophila guanche | reverse complement strand
TATTAAGGATGTAATTTTAGCTTAAGGTTTTTTTAGAGGTCGCGGTTTGTTTTTTCACATAATTTAAGTATCTTAATTTTGGTTGTAAAAAACTTTGATTATCTGAAAAGTTGATTGATGCTGCTATGAAGTGGATTCAAACTGTGTGTGGTTTTGGTCTACCGTCTTTGAAAAGCTTTGAAATGCAAAAATGTTGATTTTTGTGATATTTTATTTTATCGAAATTTTGACTTTAAAAACTCGGGAAAAGTCGGGTTTATTTTCTATGGCAGAACTAGTTTCTTAAGAACTTATTAAGGATGTAATTTTTAGCTTAAGGGTTTTTCAGAGGTTGCGGTTTGTTTTTTCACATAACTTAAGTATCTTAGATCTGGTTGTAAAGATTTTTGATTATCTGAAAAGTTGATTGATGCTGCTATGAAGTGGTTCCAAACTGTGTGCGGTTTTGGCCTACCGTCTCGGAAAAGCTTGAAATGCAGAAATGTTGATAGTTGTGAGATTTTTTTTTTCGAATTTTTTACTTTTAAATCTCGGGAAAAGTCGGGTTTATTTTCTATGGCAGAGCATGTTTTTTAAGAACTTGTTAAGGATGTAATTTTTAGTTTCAGGTTTTTTCAGAGGTTGCGGTTGGTTTTTTCACATAACTTAAGTATCTTAATTTTGGTTGTAAAAAACTTTGATTATCTGAAAAGTTGATTGATACTGCTATAAAATGGATCCAAACTCTGTGTGGTTTTGGCCTACCGTCTGGGTAAGGCTTTGAAATGCAAAAATAATGATAG
>NW_023001607.1:0-782 GCF_900245975.1 Drosophila guanche | reverse complement strand
TCCATTTAATAGCAGTATCAATCAACTTTTCAGGTAATCAAAGTTTTTTACAACCAAAATTAAGATACTTAAGTTATGTAAAAAAAACAAACCACAACCTCTGAAAAAATCTTAATCTAAAAATTCCAAAATTACTAGTTCTTAAAAAACAAGTTCTGCCATAGAAAATAAAACCGACTTTTCCCGAGTTTATAAAGTCAAAATTTCGAAGAAAAAAAAAAATCTCACAACAATCAACATTTTTGCATTTCAAAGCTTTTCCGAGACGGTAGGCCAAAACCACACAGAGTTTGGATCCATTTTATAGCAGAATCAATCAACTTTTCAGATAATCAAAATTTTTTTGCAACCAGATCTAAGATACTTAAGTTATGTAAAAAAACAAACCACAACCTCTAAAAAAACCTTAAAATAAAAATTACATCCTTAATAAGTTCCTAAAAAACAAGTTCTGCCATAGAAAATAAACCCAACTTTTCCCGAGTTTTTAAAGTAAAAATATCGAAAAAAAAATCTCACATCAAACAACATTTTTGTATTTCAAAGCTTTACCCAGACGGTAGGCCAATACCACACATTTTGGATCCATTTTAAAGGAGTATCAATCAACTTTTCAGATAATCAAAGTTTTTTACAACCAAAATTAAGATACTTAAGTTATGTGAAAAAACAAACCACAACCTCTGTAAAAACCTTAAACTAAAAATTACATCCTTAATAAGTTCCTAAAAAACAAGTTCTGCCATAGAAGATAAACCCGACTTTTCCCGAGTTTTTAAAGT
>NW_023001606.1:0-782 GCF_900245975.1 Drosophila guanche | reverse complement strand
ATTTTAAAGATAGAAGAAAACTAAAAACGCCATTCTGTAGGGAATGCTCATATCTATCAGATCAATAAATTGGGATCCGATTGGATCATTATTATAGCCAGAAAGAATAAATTAATTAGCAGTGGCTAAACCCACACTGTCCTGCAGCTTTTGTTGTTCTTTTCACATTCTCTCATTCACACTCTGCTTCACTCGGCCTCTGCCTCTGCCGACGTTAAACCACCCATCCCCCCCCCCTCACAGCTTATATTTGTTTTATACCCTGTACTCGAAGAGTAAATAGGGTATATTGTATCTGTGCACAAAGTTAATGTATGTAACACACAGAAGGAATCGTTTCCGACCCCATAAAGTGTATATATTCTTGATCACCATCAATAGCCGAGTCGATTGAGCCCTGTCTGTCCGTCCGTCTGTCCTTCCGTCTGTCCGTCCGTCTTGTTGAGCTCCTGAATCTCAGAGACTATAAAAGTTAGAGCTACCAAACTTTGCATCCAGACTTCTGTATGCTCACACTGTTACAAGTGTATTTAAAAAATGTGCCCCGCCCCATTCCGCCCCCGCAAAAGGGCGAAAACCTCCTAAATCTACAATTTTAAAGATAGAAGAAAACTAAAAACGCCATTCTGTAGGGAATGCTCATATCTATCAGATCAATAAATTGGGATCCGATTGGATCATTATTATAGCCAGAAAGAATAAATTAATTAGCAGTGGCTAAACCCACACTGTCCTGCAGCTTTTGTTGTTCTTTTCACATTCTCTCATTCACACTCTGCTTC
>NW_023001605.1:0-782 GCF_900245975.1 Drosophila guanche | reverse complement strand
TTGACTTTAAGAACTCGGGAAAAGTCGGGTTTATTTTCTATGGCAGAACGTGTTTTTTAGGAACTAGAAATTTTGTTATTTTTAGTTTAAGGTTTTTTCAGAGGTTGCGGTTTGTTTTTTCACATAACTTAAGTATCTAAGATCTGGTTGCAGAAAACTTTGATTATCTGAAAAGTTGATTGATACTGCTATAAAATTGATCCAAACTCTGTGTGATTTTGGGCTACCGTCTCGGAAAAGCTTTAAAATGCAAAAATGTGGATTGTTGTGAGATTTTCTTTCTCGAAATTTTGACTTTAAGAACTCGGGAAAAGTCGGGTTTATTTTCTATGGCAGAACTTGTTTTTTATGAACTAGCAATTTTGTAATTTTTAGTTTAAGGTTTTTTCAGAGGTTGCGGTTTGTTTTTTCACATAACTTAAGTATCTTAGTTTTGGTTATAAGAAACTTTGATTATCTGAAAAGTTGATTGATACTGCTATAAAATGGATCCAAACTCTGTGTGGTTTTGACCTACTTTCTGGGTAAAGCTTTGAAATGCAAAAATGTTGATTTTTGTGAGGTATTTTGTACGAAATTTTGGCTTTAAAAACTCGGGTTTTTTTCTATGGCAGAACTTGTTTTTTAAGAACTTATTAAGGAAGTAGTTTTAAGTTTAAGGTTTTTTCAGAGGTTGCGGTTTGTTTTTTCACATAACTTAAGTATCTTAATTTTGGTTGTAAAAAACTTTGATTATCTGAAAAGTTGATTGATACTGCTATAAAATGGATCCAAACTGTTTG
>NW_023001604.1:0-782 GCF_900245975.1 Drosophila guanche | reverse complement strand
TTCTATGGCAGAACTTGTTTTTTAAGAACTATAAATTTTGTAATTTTTAGTTTATGGGGTTTTCAGAGGTTGCGGTTTTTTCACATAACTTAAGTAACTTAGATCTGATTGCAAAAAACTTTGATTATCTGAAAAGTTGATTGATTCTGCTATAAAATGGATCCAAACTCTGTGTGGTTTTGGCCTACCGTCTGGGTAATAGGGAAAAGTCGCCTTTATTTTCTATGGCAGAACTTGTTTTTTAAGAACTATCAATTTTGTAATTTTTAGTTTAAGGGGTTTTCAGAGGTTGCGGTTTTTCACATAACTTTAGTATCTTAGATCTGATTGCAAAAAACTTTGATTATCTGAAAAGTTGATTGATTCCTATAAAATGGATCCAAACTCTGTGCGGTTTTGGCCTTCCGTCTGGGTAAAGCTTTGAAATGCAAAAATGTTGATTGTTGTGAGATTTTTTGTTTTCGAAATTTTCACTTTAAAAACTTGTGAAAAGTCGGGTTTATTTTCTATGGCAGAACTTGTTTTTTAAGAACTTATTAAGGAAGTTACTTTTATTTTAAGGTTTTTTCAGAGGTTGCGGTTTGTTTTTTCACATAACTTAAGTATCTTAGATCTGATTGCAAAAAACTTTGATTATCTGAAAAGTTGATTGATTCTGCTATAAAATGGATCCAAACTCTGTGTGGTTTTGGCCTACCGTCTGGGTAAAGCTTTGAAATGCAAAAATGTGGATTGTTGTGAGATTTTTTTTTCGAAATTTTGACTTTAAAAACTCGGAAAAA
>NW_023001603.1:0-783 GCF_900245975.1 Drosophila guanche | reverse complement strand
AATTTTGATTATCTGAAAAGTTGATTGATACTGCTATAAAGTGGATCCAAACTCTGTGTGGTTTTGGCCTACCGTCTCGGAAAAGCTTTGAAATGCAAAAATGTGGATTGTTGTGAGATTTTTTTTTTCGAAATTTTGACTTTAAAAACTCGGGAAAAGTTGGTTTTATTTTCTATGGCAGAACTTGTTTTTTTTTAAGAACTAGTTATTTTGTAATTTTTAGTTTCAGGTTTTTTCAGAGGTTACGGTTCGTTTTTTCACATAACTTAAGTATCTTAATTTTGTTTGTAAAAAACTTTGATTATCTGAAAAGTTGATTGATACTGCTATAAAATGGATCCAAACTGTGTGGAATTGGCCCACCGTCTGGGTAAAGCTTTGAAATGCAAAAATGTTGATTGATGTGAGATTTTTTTTTTTCGATATTTTTACTTTAAAAACTCGGGAAAAGTCGGGTTTATTTTCTATGGCAGAACTTGTCTTTTAGGAACTTATTAAGGATGTAATTTTTATTTTAAGGTTTTTTCAGAGGTTGCGGTTTGTTTTTTCACATAAGTTAAGAATCTGAATTTTGGTTGTAAAAGATTTTTATTATCTGAAAAGTTGATTGATACTGCTATAAAGTGGATCCAAACTCTGTGTGGTTTTGGCCTACCGTCTGGATAAAGCTTTAAAATGCAAAAATGTTCATTTTTGTGAGGTATTTTGTACGAAATTTTGACTTTAAAAACTCGGGTTTTTTTTCTATGGCAGAACTTGTTTTTTAAGAACTTATTAAGAAAG
>NW_023001602.1:0-783 GCF_900245975.1 Drosophila guanche | reverse complement strand
TAAAAACTCGGGAAAAGTCGGGTTTATTTTCTATGGCAGAACTTGTTTTTTAAGAACTTATTAAGGAGCAATTTTTAGTTTAAGGTTTTTTCAGAGGTTGCGGTTTGTTTTCTCAAATAACTTAAGTATCTTAATTTTGGTTGTAAAAAACTTTGAATATCTGAAAAGTTGATTGATACTGCTATAAAATGGATCCAAAGTCTGTGTGGTTTTGGCCTACCGTCTGGGTAAAGCTTGGAAATGCAAAAATGTGGATTGTTGTGAGATTTTTTTTTTTCGAATTTTTGACTTTAAAAACGCGGAAAAAGTCGGGTTTATTTTCTATGGCAGAACTTGTTTTTTAAGAACTTATTAAAGAAGTCATTTTAAGTTTAAGGTTTTTTCAGACTTTGCGGTTTGTTTTTTCACATAACTTAAGTATCTTAGATCTGGTTGCAAAAAACTTTGATTATCTGAAAAGTTGATTGATTCTGCTATAAAATGGATCCAAACTCTGTGTGGTTTTGGCCTACCGTCTGGGTAAAGCTTTGAAATGCAAAAATGTTGATTGTTGTGAGATTTTTTGTTTTCGAACTTTTGACTTTAAAAACTCGGGAAAAGTCGGTTTTATTTTCTATGGCAGAACTTGTTTTTTAAGATCTTATTAAGGAAGTAATTTTTAGTTTAAGGTTTTTTCAGATTTTGCGGTTAGTTTTTTCACATAACTTAAGTATCTTAGATCTGGTTGCAAAAAACTTTGATTATCTGAAAAGTTGATCGATTCTGCTATAAAATGGATCCAAA
>NW_023001601.1:0-783 GCF_900245975.1 Drosophila guanche | reverse complement strand
AGTACTAGGCTTGTTATGGACGGCTTTCTGAAGTAGCCGATAACCGACAGGGCTGGAGAAGAAGATCAGACAGCGGCCTCTGCTGTGGATCCGGGGAGGCTGAAAAAGGGTTGCAAGGTGGCAAGGAGAAGAGAAGGAAACGTGGCCGTCAAGGTTATATTGAGAGGGTCAGTTTCCGGGAAGAAGTACGAGAGATCGGGCGGGAACCTAAAGAAAAAGTAAAAGAATAAAATCAGTGGCCAGACCCGTACAAAAGATAAGATAAGCATGGGCTGAAGTATTGAAAGCTTTTCACACTCTGGTTACGGCCCTGCTAGAGACTGGTACTGGATGTATGTACGGACCGCAGGAGTGCCGGACTGGCCTAGTCTGAGATATGGACTCCAGCAACAGTTTCAGGTGCGGAAGACAGAGTTCGAGCGGGAGCAGGAGCTCAGAGAACGACGGCAGCGACACGGGGAGTCGACAGACCAGTACATCCAGGAGATGCTGTTGTTGAAGTCGAGATTGGTGAATCCATTTTCGGACTACGAGCTGATTAAGATCATCAAGATAAATGTCAGGGACTCCATCTCGAGGGTGACTTACCCGATGCAGATTCCGAACCTGCAGAAGGTGCGGGAAGAGTGTGCCGAGGCCGAGAAGCTTCTGGCGACCCGATGGGCAAGGATTGGTCCAGACTATGGGGGTGCTAGGCGCAGGGAAGATCCCAAAGTGCATGAGGTTGAGGCGGCAAATCACGAGCCGGAGGAGCGGACAGAGGCACTAGAGGCCGTCTATAGG
>NW_023001600.1:0-783 GCF_900245975.1 Drosophila guanche | reverse complement strand
CACATAACTTAACCATCTTAGACCTGGTTGTAAAGAACTTTGATTACTTTGATTTTTCATAGGTTGCGGTTTGTTTTTTCACATAACTTAAGTATCTTAATTTTGGTTGTAAAAAACCTTGATTATCTGTTGATTGATACTGCTATTAAATGGATCCAAACTCTGTGTGGGTTTGGCCTACCGTCTCGGTAAAGCTTTAAAATGCAAAAATGTTCATTTTTGTGAGGTATTTGGGCGAAATTTTGACTTTAAAAACTCGGGTTTATTTTCTATGGCAGAGCATGTTTTTTAAGAACTTATTAAGAAAGTAATTTTAAGTTTCAGGTTTTTTCAGAGGTTGCGGTTTGTTTTTTCACATAACTTAAATATCTTAATTTTGGTAGTAAAAAACTTTAATTATCTGAAAAGTTGATTGATATTGCTATAAAGTGGATCCAAACTCTGTGTGGTTTTGGCCTACCGTCTCGGAAAAGCTTTGAAATGCAAAAATGTTGATTGTTGTGAGATTTTTTTTTTCGAAATTTTGACTTTAAAAGTTTGGGAAAAGTCGGTTTTTTTTTTCTATGGCAGAACTTGTTTTTTAAGAACTAGCAATTTTTTAATTTTTATTTTAAGGTTTTTTCAGAGGTTGTGGTTTGTTTTTTCACATAACTTAAGTATCTTAATTTTGGTTGTAAAAAATTTTGATTATCTGAAAAGTTGATTGCTACTGCTATAAAGTAGATCCAAACTCTGTGTGGTTTTGGCCTACCGTCTCGGAAAAGCTTTGAAATGCAAAAATGT
>NW_023001598.1:0-783 GCF_900245975.1 Drosophila guanche | reverse complement strand
AGAATCAATCAACTTTTCAGATAATCAAAGTCTTTTGCAACCAGATCTAAGATACTTAAGTTATTTGAAAAAACAAACCGCAAAGTCTGAAAAAACCTCAAACTAAAAGGTACTTCCTTAATAAGATCTTAAAAAACAAGTTCTGCCATAGACAATAAACCCGACTTTTCCCGAGTTTTTAAAGTAAAAATTTCGAAAACAAAAAATCTCACAACAATCAAGATTTTTGCATTTCAAAGCTTTACGCAGACGGTAGGCCAAAACCACACAGAGTTTGGAACCATTTTATAGCAGAATCAATCAACTTTTCAGATAATCAAAGTTTTTTACAACCAAAATTAAGATACTTAAGTTATATGAAAAAACAAACCGCAACCTCTGAAAAAACCTTAAACTAAAAGATACTTCCTGAATAAGTTCTTAAAAAACAAGTTCTGCCATAGAAAATAAACCCGACTTTTCCCGAGTTTTTAAAGTAAAAATTTCGAAAACAAAAAATCTCACAACAATCAACATTTTTGCATTTCAAAGCTTTAGCCAGACGGTAGGCCAAAACCACACAGAGTTTGGATCCATTTTATAGTAGAATCAATCAACTTTTCAGATAATCAAAGTTTTTTGGAATCAGATCTAAGATACTTAAGTTATGTGAAAAAACAAACCGCAACCTCTGAAAAAACCTTAAACTAAAAATTTCAAAATTGCTAGTTCTTAAAAAACAAGTTCTGCCATAGAAAATAAAACCGACTTTTCCCGAGTTTTTAAAGCCAAAAATTCGTAAAT
>NW_023001597.1:0-783 GCF_900245975.1 Drosophila guanche | reverse complement strand
GACTTTAAAAGATTTTTAAGATTTTTTTAGAAGTAGCGGTTTGTTTTTTCACATAACTTAAGTATCTTAGATCTGGCTGTAAAGAACTTTAATTATCTGAAAAGTTGATTGATACTGCCATAAAATGGATCCAAACTGTGTGTGGTTTTGGCATACCGTCTGGGTAAAGCTTTGAAATGCACAAATGTTGATTGTTGTGCGATTTTTATTGTCGAAATTTTGACTTTAAAAACTCGGGAAGAGTCGGGTTTATTTTCTATGGTAGACATTTTTTTTTAAGAATTTATTAAGAAACTAATTTTTTGTTTAAGATTTTTTTAGAAGTAGCGGTTTGTTTTTTCACATAACTTAAGTATCTTAGATCTGGCTGTAAAGAACTTTAATTATCTGAAAAGTTGTTTGATGCTGCTATGAAGTGGATTCAAACTGTGTGTGGTTTTGGGATACCGTCTCGGAAAAGCTTTGAAATGCACAAATGTTGATTGTTGTGAGATTTTTATTGTCGAAATTTTGACTTTAAAAACTCGGGAAAAGTCGGGTTTATTTTCTATGGCAGAACTTGTTTTTAAGAATTTATTAAGAAAGTAATTTTTTGTTTAAGATTTTTTTAGAAGTAGCGGTTTGTTTTTTCACATAACTTAAGTATCTTAGATCTGGCTGTAAAGAACTTTAATTATCTGAAAAGTTGATTGATACTGCCATAAAATGGATCCAAACTGTGTGTGGTTTTGGCATACCGTCTGGGTAAAGCTTTGAAATGCACAAATGTTGATTGTTGTGAGA
>NW_023001596.1:0-783 GCF_900245975.1 Drosophila guanche | reverse complement strand
TTTTCTATGGCAGAACTTTTTTTTTAAGAACTTATTATGGAAAAAATTTTTAGTTTAAAGTTTTGTTTAGAGGTTGCGGTTTTTTTTTTTTTCATAACTTAAGTATCTTAGATCTGGTTGCAAAAAACTTTGATTATCTGAAAAGTTGATTGATTCTGCTATAAAATGGATCCAAACTCTGTGTGGTTTTGGCCTACCGTCTGGGTAAAGCTTTCTAATGCAAAATTGTTGATTGTTGTGAGATTTTTTTTTCCAAATTTTGACTTTAAAAACTCGGGAAAAGTCGGGTTTATTTTCTATGGCAGAACTTGTTTTTTTTAGGAACTTATTAATGATTTAATATTTAGTTTAAGGTTTTTTCAGAGGTTTCGGTTTGTTTTTTCACATAACTTAAGTATCTTAATTTTGGTTGTAAAAAACTTTGATGATCTGAAAAGTTGATTGATACTGCTATAAAATGGATCCAAACTGTTTGTGGTTTTGGCCTACCATCTGGGTAAAGCTTTGAAATGCAAAAATGTTGATTGATGTGAGATATTTTTTTTCGATATTTTTACTTTAAAAACTCGGGAAAAGTCGGGTTTATTTTCTATGGCAGAACTTGTTTTTTAGGAACTTATTAAGGATGTAATTTTTAGTTTAAGGTTTTGTCAGAGGTTGCGTTTTTTTTCACATAACTTAAGTATCTTAATTGTGGTTGTAAAAAACTTTAATTATCTGAAAAGTTGATTGATACTGCTATAAAATGGATCCAAACTCTGTGTGGTTTTGGCCTACCGTCTC
>NW_023001595.1:0-783 GCF_900245975.1 Drosophila guanche | reverse complement strand
GTACTGTATGGCCTTTCATATGAAATGGGCATTGTATTGATATAAATACAAAATGTTAAATGGCTTTGATGGTTGATTGGGCATGTTTCCCATATACATGTATAATATAACTTCAGCATGATTTGATTATGAAGAAACGATAATGTACGATATGATATACTGTACTGTATGGCCTTTCATATAAAATATTAATTGTTTTGATATAAATACAAAATGTATAATGGTTATGATGGTTGATATCATAAGGGCATTTTTTCCATATACATGTTTAATATAACTTCAGCATGATTTGATTATAAAGAAACGATAATGTACGATATGATATTCTGTATGATTTTTCATATGTTAGCCGTGACCCTGGGGAAAAACCTGTATATGCACTGGTGTCCGACTTGATATATATCATCTGATGAAAAATTTTAAATTTTGTCTTTACATATGATATGGGGGAAAATACCTAGCTGACAATGTCTGATACTTTATTTGGTTGGATATGTATATAGTTGTTACTATATATGAATAACATTGAAGTGTTTGTGTTTTTCTTTTATTAAAATACTATATATATATTGTTACTATATATAAATAATATTAAAGTGTTTGTGTGTTTCTTGTATTAAAATACTAGATGAAATGACTGTTAAGGGGAACTCCCTGATGTAGGCACCCGATTTGCGGAAGCCGTGGCAAAAAACCTATATAGGGAGTGGTATCGTGCTGGGTATGTTTTATATGTTGAAAAATTTAAAATTTGTCTTTACATATGATATAGGGAAAATACAT
>NW_023001594.1:0-783 GCF_900245975.1 Drosophila guanche | reverse complement strand
AAAAACAAGTTCTGGCATAGAAAATAAACCCGACTTTCCCGAGTTTTTAAAGTCAAAATTTCGAAAACAAAAAATCTCACAACAATCAAAATTTTTGCATTTCAAAGCTTTACCCAGACGGTAGGCCAAAACCACACAGATTTTGGATCCATTTTATAGCAGTATCAATAAACTTTTCAGATAATCAAAGTTTTTTACAACCAAAATTAAGATACTTAAGTTATGTGAAAAAACAAACCGCAACCTCTGAAAAAACCTTAAACTTAAAACTACTTCCTTAATAAGTTCTTAAAAAACAAGTTCTGCCATAGAAAAAAAACCGAGTTTTTAAAGTCAAAATTTCGTACAAAATACCTCACACAAATCAACATTTTTGCATTTTAAGCTTTACCCAGACGGTGGGCCAAAACCACACAGAGGTTGGATCCATTTTATAGCAGTATCAATCAACTTTTCAGATAATCAAAGTTTTTTACAAACAAAATTAAGATACTTAAGTTATGTGAAAAAACAAAACGCAACCTCTGAAAAAACCGTAAACTTAAAATTACTTCCTTAATAAGTTCTTAAAAAACAAGTTCTGTCATAGAAAATAAACCCGAGATTTTAATGTAAAAATTTCGAAAACAAAAAATCTCACAACAATCAACATTTTTGCATTTCAAAGCTTTTCCGAGATGGTAAGCCAAAACCACAAACAGTTTGGATCCATTTTATAGCAGTATCAATCAACTTTTCAGATAATCAAAGTTTTTTGCAACCAGATCTAAGATACTTAAGTTA
>NW_023001593.1:0-783 GCF_900245975.1 Drosophila guanche | reverse complement strand
AAAAAAAAAATCTCACAACAATCAACATTTTTGCATTTCAAAGCTTTACCCAGACGGAAGGCCAAAACCACACAGAGTTTGGATCCATTTTATAGCAGTATCAATCAACTTTTCAGATAATCAAAGTTTTTTGCAACCAGATGTAAGATACTTAAGTTATGTGAAAAAACAAACCGCAACCTCTGAAAAAACCTCAAACTTAAAATTACTTCCTTAATAAGTTCTTAAAAAACAAGTTCTGCCATAGATAATAAAACCGACTTTTCCCAAGTTTTTAAAGTCAAATTTTCGAACAAAATACCTCCCAAAAATCAACATTTTTGCTTTTCAAAGCTTTACCCAGACGGTAGGCCAAAACCACACAGAGTTTGGATCCATTTTATAGCAGTATCAATCAACTTTTCAGATAATCAAAGTTTTTTACAACCAAAATTAAGATACTTAAGTTATGTAAAAAAACAAACCGCAACCTCTGAAAAACCTTAAACCAAAAATTACATCCCTAATAAGTTCCTAAAAAAACAGGTTCTGCCATAGAAAATAAAACCGACTTTTCCCAAATTTTTAAAGTCAAAATTTCGAAGAAAAAAAATCTCACAACAATCAACATTTTTGCATTTTAAAGCTTTACCCAGACGGTAGGCCAAAACCACACAGAGTTTGGATCCATTTTACAGCAGTATCAATAAACTTTTCAGATAATCAAAGCTTTTTGCAACCAGATCTAAGATACTTAAGTTATGTGAAAAAACAAACCGCAACCTCTGAAAAAAACCTTAAACT
>NW_023001592.1:0-784 GCF_900245975.1 Drosophila guanche | reverse complement strand
TACAGAAGTCTGGATGCAAAATTTGGTGGCTCTAGCTTTTATAGTCTCTGAGATTCAGGTGCTCAACAAGACGGACGGACAGACGGACAGACAGACAGGGCTCAATCGACTTGGCTATTGATGGTGATCAAGAATATATACACTTTATGGAGTCGGAAACGATTCCTTCTGTGTGTTACATACATTAACTTTGTGCACAAATACAATATACCCTATTTACTCTTCGAGTACCGGGTATAAAACAAATATAAGCTGCGTGAGGGGGGGGGGGGGTGGTTTAAAGTCGGCAGAGGCAGAGGCCGAGTGAAGCAGAGTGTGAATAAGAGAATGTGAAAAGAACAAGAAAAGCTGCAGGACAGTGTGGGTTTAGCCACTGCTAATTAATTTCTTCTTTCTGGCTATAATAATGATCTAATCGGATCCCAATTTGGTGATCTGATAGATATGGCCATTCCCTACAGAATGGCGTTTTTAGTATTTTTTTATCTTTAAAATTGTAGATTTGGGAGGTTTTCGACTTTTTGCGGTGGCGGAAGGGGGCGGGGCACATTTTTTAAATACACTTGTAACAGTGTGAGCATACAAAAGTCTGGATGCAAAATTTGGTGGCTCTAGCTTTTATAGTCTCTGAGATTCAGGTGCTCAACAAGACGGACGGACAGACGGACGGACAGACGGACAGACAGACAGGGCTCAATCGACTCGGCTATTGATGGTGATCAAGAATATATACACTTTATGGAGTCGGAAACGATTCCTTCTGTGTGTTACATACATTAACTTT
>NW_023001591.1:0-784 GCF_900245975.1 Drosophila guanche | reverse complement strand
TAACTTAAATATCTTAATTTTGGTTGTAAAAAACTTTAATTATCTGAAAAGTTGATTGATACTGCTATAAAATGGATCCAAACTCTGTGTGGTTTTGGCCTACCGTCTCGGTTAAGCTTTGAAATGCAAAAATGCTTATTGTTGTGAGATTTTTTGTTTTCGAAATTTTTACTTTAAAAATTCGGGAAAATTCGGGTTTTTTTTCTATGGAAGAACTTTTCTTTTAAGAACTTATTAAGGCAGTATTTTTTAGTTTAAGGTTTTTTTTAGAGCTTGCGGTTTGCTTTTTTTTCATAACTTAAGTATCTTAGATCTGGTTGCAAAAAAACTTTGATTATCTGAAAAGTTGATTGATTCTGCTATAAAATGGATCCAAACTCGTTGTGGTTTTGGCCTACCCTCTGGGTAAACTAGGTAAATTAGGTTTTATTTTCTATGGCAGAACTTTTTTTTAGGAACATATTAAAGATGTCATTTTTAGTTTAAGGGTTTTTTAGAGGTTGCGGTTTGTTTTTTCACATATCTTAAGTATCTTAGATCTGGTTGCAAAAAACTTTGATTATCTGAAAAGTCTATAAATACTGATATAAAATGGATCCAAACTCTTTGTGGTTTTGGCCTACCGTCGCGGTTAAGCTTTGTAATGCAAAATTGTTGATTGTTGTGAGATTTTTTTTTCCAAATTTTGACTTTAAAAACTCGGGAAAAGTCGGGTTTATTTTCTATGGCAGAACTTGTTTTTTAGGAACTTATTAAGGATGTCATTTTTAGTTTAAGGTTTTTT